>NW_023425355.1:107891762-108076635 GCF_014108415.1 Molossus molossus
TAAGAACAGGAACAAGACAGGAATGTCCACTTTTGCCACTGTTATTTAACATTGTACTGGAAGTCTTAGCCACAGCAATCAGACATGAAGAAAAAATAAAAGGGATCCAAATTGGAAAGGAGGAAGTGAAACTGTCATTATTTGCAGATGACATGATATTGTACATAGAAAACCCTAAAGACTCCATCAAAAAGCTATTAGACTTAATAAATGAATTTGGCAAAGTAGAAGGATACAAAATTAACGTCAAGAAATCAATGGCATTCTTGTACATCAATGATGAACTCACACAAAGAGAAACTGAAAAAACAATCCCATTTACCATCGCGCCAAAAAAATTACGATACCTAGGAATAATCTTAACCAAAGAAGTAAAGGACCTATTTGCAGAAAACTACAGGTCATTGAAAAAAGAAATAGAGGAAAATATAAAAAAGTGGAAGCACATACCCTGTTCATGGATGGGAAGAATTAACATAATTAAAATGTCCATACTACCCAAAGCAATCTATAGATTCAATGCAATCCCCATCAAAATACCAACGACATATTTCATAGAACTAGAACAAATACTTCAAAAGTTCATATGGAACCAAAAAAGACCCCAAATAGCCACAGCAATCTTGAAAAAGAAGAACAAAGTAGGTGGGATTACAATACCAGATATCAGGTTATACTACAAAGCGACGGTAACCAAAACAGCCTGGTAGTGGCACAAGAACAGGCATATAGACCAGTGGCAGAGAACTGAAAACCCAATAATGGACCCAAGGTAATACGCTCAATTAATATTTGACAAAGGTGGCAAGAGCATACAGGGGAGTAAAGGCAGCCTCTTTAATAAATGGTGTTGGGAAAATTAGACAGCTACATGCAAAAAAATGAAAGTAGACCATCAACTTACACCATACACAAAAATAAACTCAAAATGGATAAAAGACTTAAATGTGACCCGTGAATCCATAAAAATTCTAGAAGAAAATGTAGGCAACAAAATTTCGGACATCATACGGAGCAGAATTTTCACTGATACATCACCTAAGGCAACAGAAATAAAGGAGAAAATGAACACATGGGACTACATCAAACTAAAAAGCTTCTGCACAGCAAAAGAAACAATCATCAAAATGGAAAGGCAACCCACTGTATGGGAGAACATCATTGCCAATGATGTATCAGATAAGGGGTTAATTTCCAATATATATAGAGTGCTCATACAACTCCACAAAAGGAAGACAAAGAACCCAATTAAAAAATGGGCAGAGGAGCTGAATAGACACCTCTCCAAACAGGACATAGAAATGGCCAAGAGACATATGAAGAAATGCTCGACATCACTAATCATCAGAGAGATGCAAATTAAAACAACAATGAGGTATCACCTCACACCTGTCAGAATGGCCGCCATCAACAAATCATCAAACAACAAGTGTTGGCGAGGGTGTGGAGAAAAGGGGACTGTAATACACTGCTGGTGGGAAAGCAGACTGGTGCAGCCGCTATGGAAAACAATATGGTGCTACCTCAAAAAATTAAAAATTGAACTTCCATTTGACCCAGTGATCCCACTGCTAGGAATATACCCTAAGAAGCCTGAAACACCAATCAGGAAGAATATAGGTACCCCCATGTTCATAGTAGCACTATTTACAATAGCTAAGATCTGGAAACAGCCCAAGTGTCCACCAGTAGATGAATGGATAAAAAAAGCTGTGGTACATATACACAATGGAGTACTATGCAGCGGTAAGAAAGAAAGATCTCTTATCCTTTGAGACGACATGGAGGGACCTGGAAAGTATTATCCTAAGTGAAAGAAGCTTAGCAGAAAAAGACAAATACCACATGATCTCACTTATATACGGAATATAATGAACATAACAGTCTGAGGAATACAGTAGACCCAGACACATGGAAGTAGGGCACAGACTGACATCCCTCAGAAGAGGGAATGGGGGGTGGGGGGGTGGGAAGAGATGAACCACAGAACTTATATGCATGTATGCATGACCAATGGACATGGACAACTAAGCCGGGGACAGGGTGGGGGGGGGTGGAGGGTGCCAATGGGATAAAAAGGTAAAATATCTGTAACAAAAAAATAAATAAAAATTCATAAAAAAAATCAATTAATGAATGGTCATCTATTAAACTATCACAAATCATTAACTCAAAGCAAAACAGAAAATAATCTACAGAAACTCCATACTTCTACCACATTAATTGCTGTATTTTTCATAGCCTTATTGAAGTATAATTTATGTAAAATATGATATACATACTTAAAGTATACAATTTGTTAAACTTTCACATGTGTGTATACCTGTGAAACCATCTTTACAATCAAGACAATGAGCATATCAATCACCTCCAAAAGTTTCCTCATGGCCTTTATATAATCTCTCCCTCTTTCTCCTTATAGCCCTGTACCCCAAGCCCTCATACCCATACTCAAATTGGTAGGAACAGGCACAATTCATTATCCCTGGCATTGAACATTGTTCTTTCCAAACCTTTTGGATGATTCTTTCCCTAGCTTCACATAGTTTCCCCACATGCTTGTGTTATCAGTACTCTGCTGAATATAGTAGTTCTTTCTTATCTGTGGGGAATATGTTCCAATTTCTACAGTAGATGCCTAAAACTATGGACAGTACTGAACCTTATATATACTATGATGTTCCTACACATTCATATCTATGATAAAGTTTAACTTATAAATTAGACATAGCGTGAGATTAACAACAACAATAATAAACTAGAACAATTATAACAATATACTATAAAAAATTATGTGAATGTGGTCTCTCTCTCAAAATATCTTGTAGTGAGAGTTCTCTCTCTCTCTCCTCTCTACATGGTACATTCTAATCGCCTTTCTCCCTTGAATTAGATCCATTTCTTCAACTCAAGGAGTTTTCTGCCCCTCCCTAAAATCCCCCTCCATGCACTGCGACCTGGACTCTTTCTCCAGGCAATAAAACAAAGTTAATGATAGGGTCCGTCTCCTCTTTTCCTGTCTGTCAAGGATGACTGTTTTTATTTTGTTGTATTTTTTTATATTCTCACCTGAGGACATTTTCTCATTTTTTTGTTCAGATAGAGTGGGAGGGAGAGAGAAAGATAGAAACATCGATGTGAAAGGGACACATCGAGTGGCTGCCTCCCGCACAACCCAACCAGGGCTGGGGACAGACTGCAACTGAGGTACGTGCCCTTAGCGGGAACTGAACCCGGGTCTCTCTGGACCGCAGACTGACACTCTAACCGTGGAGCCAAACCGGACAGGGCAAGGATGACTGTCTTTATTTACCTGCTATCCATGTACTGAAAACCATTGCTTCATATATTTTGTCCAATTCTTAAATTGTTTTAAATAGCCTGGTACTGGCACAAGAACAGGCATATAGATAAATGAAACAAAAAAGAGAAACCGGAAATCAGTCCAAGACTTTATGCTCAATTAATATTTGACGAACAAAGTAAGAGCATACAATGGAGCAAAGACAGTCTCTTCAATAAATGCTTTTGGGAAAACTGGACAAGTACATGCAAAAAAACTGAAACTAGACTACCAACTTACACCATACACAAGAATAAACTCAAAATGGATGAAAGACTTAAATGTAAGTCATGAAACCATAAAAGTTCTAGAAGAAAATCTAGGCAACAAAATCTCAGTATCACATGTAGCAGAATTTTAACTCATACATTGCCTAGGGCAAGAGAAGCAAAGGAAAAAAAATTAATAAACGAGACTATATCAAACTAAAAATCTTCTGCACAGCAAAATAAACCAGCATCAAAATGAAAAGGGAGAACATATTTGCTAATGATACATCGGATAAGGGGTTAATTTCCAAAATATATAGCGTATTCATACAACTGAACAAAAGGAAGACCAACAATCCAATTAAAAAATGGTCAGAAGATCTGAATAGTCATTTTTCCAAACAGAACATACAATGGCCAAGAAACATATAAAAATATTCAACATCACTAACCATCAGAAAGAGGCAAATTAAAACAACTGTGAAGTATCAACTTACACCTGCCAGAATGGCTGCCATCAACAAATCATCAAACAACAAGTGCTGGTGAGGGTGTGGAGAAAAGGGGACTCTAGTACACTGCTGGTGGGAATGCAGACTGGTGCAGCCACTATGGAAAACAATATGGTGTTTTCACAAAAATTTAAAAATTGAACTGCTATTTGATTCAGTTATCCCACTTCTAGGAATACATCCCAAGAAGCCTGAAACACCAATCAGAAAGAATATAAGCATCCCTATGTTTATAGCAGTGCTATTTATAATAGCTAAGATCTGGAAATGGCCCAAGTGTCCATTAGTAGATGAGTGGATAAAAAAAGGTGTGCAACATATACACAATGGAGTACTATGCAGCTGTAAGAAAGAAATATCTCTTATCCTTTGAGATGACATGGAGAGTATTATGCTAAATAAAATCAGTCAGTCAGAAAAAGGCAAGTATCACATGATCTCACTTATTTGTGGAATACAAAGAACAAAATAAGCTGATGAACAAAATAGATCCAGAAACATGGAAGTAGGGAACAGACTGACAAACCTCAGAGGGAAGGGAGAAAGGGTATGAGAAGAGATAAACCAAAGAACTTATGTGCATATATGCATAACCAATGAACACAGTGCAGTGAAGGGACTACAGCAAACTAAAAGGCTTCTGCATGGCAAAAGAAACCAGGTTCAAAATGAAAAGGGAACTCACTGTATGGGAGAACATATTTTCTAATGATACATTGGATTGGGGGTTAATTTCCAAAATAGAGTATTCATACAACTCAACCAAAGGAAGACCAACAATCCAATTCAAAAATGGGCAGAGGACCTGAATAGACACTTATCCAAACAGGACATATCATGGCCAAGAGACATATAAAAAATGCTCAACATCATTAATCATCAGAGCAAAACAAATTAAAATCACAACGAGATAAACCAAACAACTTATGTGCATATATACATAACCAATGGACACAGACAACAGTGCAGTGAAAGTCTGGAGCAGGAGAGTGGGGAGGAGGATGTCAATGGAGGGAGTGGGAAAGGAGGGACATCTGTAATACTTTTAACAATAAAGAAAAAAATTTCATTTAAAAAGATAAGGAAATAAATATTATCCCATCTTGGCTAGAAGAGGAGGTTGCTCATAGCACTTTTGTTCGCTATAAATTTTTAAAGGGCAATACAATTTTTTTCTAATAAGCTACAGAAAAATGTTTTTTATAAATTTAGCAAGCACACTTAGAAGATGGGATTACTTTCTCAACTTAAACATAAGAAGATCCATTGCAACTGTGTTCGAAGCAAAGGGATGAATTGAATAAAGGATTACAGGTGAATGAATGAGGAGACATGATTTCTGATTTCTTTTCTCCATTTTCTAACTGCACTGTTTCTCTAATATCTGCATTTTCTCTTAAATTTAAACTATACCATTCAACCCATCCAGTCCATCTACTAATCAATGTTACCAAGTGCCAGGGATAAAATTAATTATGAGAAGGAAACCTCCTATAAAGTGTTCACATATGGTGGATAAGAGTTCTATTGTCATAGAGGTGTAAATAAAATGTTGAGAAAATGTGGAGTGTGGAGTCATTATCTTGGGGTAGGATTGGTGAACGGATCATGGAAAATGTATCCTGGGAAGATAAGTTTAAAATGGGTATTGAGGAATGAGCATCATTTGGCACAGCAGAGATGGGAGGGAGGAGGCATTTGAGAGAGAAAGAATGAGCTAGACCAAAGTGAGTATGGAAAAAAAAAAAAAAAGTCAGTCTTATTTCTAGAGTGGTTCAAAGCTGACCATGACTGGAGTTGAGGGGAATTGGTGAGCTGTCACTTGGCAGGAAATTAGGCTTTAGAGGTTTTTAAGGCCAGGCTAAAAAGAACTGTGTGCACCAAGCCAAGGAATCTACATTTTAATCTTCCCACAGCCTCAATTTTAGAGTAAAGAAGTGACATAATTAGGTGTGGGTCCTGGACTCTCTAGGAAAGGAAAGCAGCAAGATAGCTGTGCAGGAGGCTGCTGAAAGCACCAAAGTAAGGGTAGGAGTCCCTGAACATAGACAGGGAGGATATGAACTAATTCAAGATACATTTCTTCAGGAGAATCTGCAGTGTACAGGAAACAATTGCACACTAAGAATGAATGAAAGAGACTTGAGGATAAATTCCTCTAGATTTTCCAATTTGAGAGAATTAGTAAATGTTTTGTCATTAACTAAGATGGAAATAGCAGGCAGAATAAGTTTGAATTATCTTTTAGTCCCACTGTGTTTGGGGTTTTCATGAACCATTCAGGTGGAGAGTTATAGCAGCCAACTGGATCTCATGGAGAGAGGTTTGAGAGTCAATGGTCTAATGTCATAGTTAGAATGATCAAACTGGTTTGATCACAGTATATAAAATGAGAAGAAAATAATATGGCATTCATCTTGTCTGGAACATTTTAATAACATTTTTTTACTTCAAATATCTGTAAAGCAAAGATATTTATCCAAACCAATTTCAAAGTATCCCAGTACAGGAACTAAAATTCTGACATTTGTTCTTTCAGTGAACTAAAATATTTAAGGTATTTTCATCAGCCCTCATGAATTCTGAGTTTTATGTGGCGTAATAATGTTCATCAGTGAAAATGAAAATATCAGACACAAGGCATATATCATTATAGACTTTCTAAGCAGTGACCATAGGAACAGAAAAGTAAGAGGGTTGGCTACAGGAGACTTTCAGGAGTCACTGCTGAAACCCTTTTCAAAGAGTTACTATTTTAAGGTCAGCTCTGATTTAAATATTTCTGGTACTAAATAAACAGGGGAACTTGAGTAGGCCTGAGTCAGCCTCACATCCTTAACTGATTTCATCAACCAAGACACATTCTAACTTGGCCATTTTATGAACCTGTGAAAGTAAGATCTATTTGAGGAAGAAGTGATTTGGTTTGACCTTCAAGCAATGGAAAAGAAAACACTTGCCATTTTAGGAGGACTTTCTCAGAGGAAGCTCTGCCTCAGACAGTAAAAACTCATTGGCATTTCCCAGGCTCCAAAAATGTCAGAAATATTGGCTACAACATTTGTATTCACTAGGACCACACATCTAAGCATTACTGGTACACAACTTTGTTAGCCCAAAGCTCTTGCTAAATTATTTTCTTCATTAACTCTTATGGTCCAAGGTGAATAGTCAGTGTCATATATTATGAGGAGGCTCCTGGAAACTCCCTTCTCCAAGGCTACAAGATGTGGGCAGAGAGAATGAGAAACACAAGTTTCCCAAATCCTAATCAGTCCCCCAGACATTGAATGGTTCTATGAGTCAGACATCCCATGGCATGATCACTCAATTTTCAGACTGAGACAAAATTTGGTGGTTTTTGTGTCTTTCAGAAAAGTAGACAACATCAAGAAGCTTCTTGCTCTAGTGCCACCTATTATGAATGATTTTTAAATACACCATAGATTACAAAATGGCCAGGGTTTACAATCATGCACTTTAAAATTTTTCTTCTTTATTATAGTGGAAATTATGTCAGCAGAAATAAAATATGCAATAGTAAACTGTGTTCATGAACCTCTAGATTAGCAAACACAATCCCGAAAGGAGATAGTGTTGTCACTCATTCAAGAATAATGGGAAGTAAATAATACTGTAAAATATGATCTTCAAAGGGCTTAAAAATTCATGGTTAGAAGATCCTGTCCTGGAATCCAAAGTTTTCTGACTTTGGGGAAAAGAGTGGCTAAAACTTACAGTTGAGGAAGACGGCAGCAGGCAGGACCAGAGGGAGGGTGAGTGTGTGACACATTGAGTGAGTATGTGAGAGAGTGTGAGTGTAAGTGAAGGTAGACGACCAAACCCCAGCAATGCAGAGCCTTGGAGCAGAAAATTCCTGTGCTGTGGACAGGAGAAGCTGGCTACCCCACCAAGCAGCTCTTCAGGGCACTTCTCCCTGCCCCTTGGAGAAGTCCTACTATTTTGGAAAAGCCCAGTCTTTCCTGGGAGGAGGCAGTGGGAGCGGCAAGGCCCAGCAACCTGAGCCCACAAGCACACCTGGCATCATCGGACCAGTGGACATTCTGTGTCAACACAGACCACTGCACAGTAGTGGAGCTCCCAAGGTGCTGGTCATGGAAGCTACAGACATCCTGGAACCCAGCACCGTCCCCATAGTAGCAGCCCAATCAGATTCCAGATATACCCCCAGCAACAGAGGCGGGGAGCAGACATCCATCCCCAGGCAACAGAAGCACTAACCAGCAGCTGAGACCCATGCCCAAAATCTACAGCAAAAGCTGAGCAAGAGTTGAGCCCCTTGGGGCAGCAGCACTCCCCAGCCACCAGCTGCGAGATGTGGGGCTCCACAGAGGTCTGTGCAGTCCAGTAGCCAACAAGAGCATTGGGAAGCCAAAGCCCTAGGGAGAATGGTGCAATCCATCTGCCTGCCCTCAGGAGCTGCAGGGTGCCAGGGCACGCGACAGGCCTGTGCGACCCAGCAGGGACTGTGCGATTCAGTTACCCATAAAAACAGCGGGGTGCTGAAACACCAGACAGGCCTGTGTGATCCAGCAGGGACTGTGCAATCTAGTTACCCATGGGACCAGAGGTGTGCTAAAGCACCAGAGAGGCCTGTGCTACCCAGCAGGGACCGTGTCATCCAATTACCCACAAGACCTAAGGGGTGCTGAATCACCAGAGAAACCTGTGCTACCCAGCAGGGACTGTGCCATCCAATTACCCCTGGGACCTGTGGGGTGCTGAAGCACCAGTGATGCCTGTGAGAACCAGCAGCCCATAACATAGGCATAAAGCCAGGTCCCCAAAATACTGTGCCATCCAGTTACCTGAAGGACCTGCAGGATGGTGGGGCACCAGAAAGGCCTATGAGACCCAGCTGCACACAAGATAGGCATAGAGGATGTGAAAAATGGAGGTGGAGTGAATAGAAGCTATGCAGATTATCTCCCAGGACCAAATAGGAATTATAACTAAAATAAAGACAAATCCTCAGAAGCAAAGCAACAGAAGGAAGAAACCATTCAAGTTCAGGAAGCACAGAAGCCCTAAGTTAGAAGAACCCAAACAGGCCCACACCAAGACACATAGTAATCAAAGTGACAAAAAATAAAGACACAGAGAGAATCCTAAAAGCAGCAAGAGAGAAGCAACAGCTTACCTACAAAGGAAACCCCATAAGGCTCTCAGCTGACTTCTCAACAAAAACACTACAGGCCAGAAGGGAATGGCATGAGGTAATCAAGGTTATGAAAAACAAGGATCTGAGTCCAAGACTACTCTACCCAGGAAGGATATCATTCAAAATAGAAGGTCAAATAAAGAGCTTTTCAGACAAAAAAGGCTAAGGGAATACATTAGCCCCAAATCAGCAACTGCAAGAAATGTTAAAAGGACAGCTGTAATTACCAGGAGAAATAGAAAGAAAAATATAACCACACTAAACAAAAGTGGCAATAAATAAATACATATCCATAATCACCTTAAATGTAAATGGATTGAATGCCCCCATAAAAAGACACAGAGTAGCTGATTGGATAAGAGAGCATGACTCATCTATATGTTGTTTACAAGAGACCCACCACACAACAAAAGACTCACATTGGTTAAAAGAGAAGGGGTGGGAAAAATCTTCCAAGCAAAGGGAAAGAAAATATACGCTGGTATAGCAATACTCATATCTGATAAAATAGACTTCAAAATAAAGGCCATAACTAGAGACAAAGAAGGCCACTACATAATTTTGAAAGGATCTATCCAACAGAAAGATATAACCTCAATAAACATATATGCACCCAATGTAGGAGCACCAAAATATATTAAAAATCTTCTGGAGGATCAAAAAAGAAATTGATAGCAATATAATCACAGCAAGGTACTTTAACACCCAGCTGACATTACTGGATAGACCTTTAAACAACAAATTAGCAAGGAAACAGAGACTCTAAATGAAGGACTAAACCAAATGGATTTAATAGATATCTACAGAGAATTGCACCCCAAAACTACAGAATTCACATTCTTCTCAAGTGCACATAGGACCTTCTCAAAGAGAGAGCACATGCTAAGGCAAAAAGCAAGTCTCTACTCGTTCAAGATGATTGAACTCATATCAAGCGTCTTCTCAGATCACAATGGCATGCAACTAGAAATCAATCACAACAAGAACATGCAAAGACATTTGAACACATTGAAGCTAAATACCATGTTATTAAGCAATGAATGGGTTTCCGAGGAGAGTACTTTATCAAAAATGAAATCAATGAAATGCAGCTAAGCTAATTAGATTTCAGAGCCATGATCTTGAGGAAGCTCAACAGTATGAGTAAGGACATCAGCACTGTGGGTAAAGATATAGAAACACTGAAAACCAACCAAGTGGAAATAAAGAATGACATAGAAGAAATTAAGAACACACTGGAAGGACAAACCAGCAGAGTAGAGGAAGCTGAGGACCAGATCAGTGAATAAGAAGACAGGATAGAAAGATATCAACCAATCAGAAAAGAAAAAGAAAAAAAAAACAATTAAAAAAAAGGAAGACAGCTTATAAGAACAATGGGACAACTGGAAACATAATAAGACTCGCATCATAGGAATCCCCGAACAGGAAGAAAATAGGCAAGGGTTAGGGAATATACTTGAAGAAATAGTGACAGAACACTTTCCTAACTTAGTGAAGGAAGAATGCATGCAAGTTCAAGAAGAACATAGATCCCCAAGAAAGAAGAACCCAAACAGGCCCACACAAAGACACATAGTAATTAAAATGCCAAAAATTAAAGACAAAGAGACAATTCTAAAGGCAGCAAGAGATAAGCAACAGGTTACCTACAAAGAAAACCCCATAAAGCTCTCAGCTGACTTCTCAACAGAAACACCACAGGCCAGAAGAGAGTGACATGAAGTAATCAAGGTCATGAAAACCAAAGATCTGAATCCAAGATGACTCTAACCTGCATGGTTATCACTCAAAATAGAAGGTCAAATAAAGAGCTTGCCAGACAATAAACGCTAAAAGAATATACTAACAACAAACCAGCACTACAAGATATGCTAAAAGGACTGCTGTAATAAGTGGAAGAAATAGGAAGAAATATATAACCACACTAAACAAAAAAGGCAATAAATAAGTACATATCAATTATCACCTTAAATGTGAATGATGTGAATGCTCTAATAAAAAGCCACAGAGTAGCTGACTGGATAAGAAAGCATGACTCACATATATGTTGCTTACAAGAGACTGACCTCACAACAAAATATTCACATAGGTTGAAAGTGAAGGGATGGAAGAAAAATTTTCAAGCAAACAGAAAGCAAAAAGAGCTGGGGTAGCAATACTCATATCTAATAATGCAGATTTCAAAATGAAGACCATAACTAGAGACAACGAAGGCCACTACGTAATATTGAAAGGATCTATCCAACAGGAAGATATAACCTTGGTAAACATATATGCCCCCAATATAGGAGCACCAACATATATTAAAAATATTCTGGGGGACTTCAAAGGAGAAGTAAACAGAAAAACAATCATAGCAGGGGACTTCAATATCCCACTTACATCACTGGATAGATTTTCTAGACAAAAAAAAAAAAACCCCAAGGAAACACAGATTCTAAATGAAGTGCTAGATCAAATGGATTTAACAGATATCTACAGAGAATTACACACCAAAACTACAAAATTCACATTCTTCTCAAATGCACATGGGACCTTCTCAAAGAGAGAGCACATGCTAGGGCACAAAGCAAGTCTCTACAAGTCAAGAAGATTGAAATCATATCAAGCGTCTTCTCAGATCACAATGGCATGCAACTAGAAACCAATTGCAACAAGAACATGAAAAGACATCTGAAAACATGGAGTCTAAATAGCATGTTATTGAACAATGAATGGGTTACCATGATTATCAGAGAAGAAATTAAAAACTTCCTGGAAACTAATTAAAATGAACTCACAGCAACTCAAAATCTATGAGATTCAGCAAAAGCAGTTCTGAGAGGGAAGTTCATGGCACTACAGACCTACCTCAAGAAACAAGAAAAATTTGTAATAGATTATCTAACCTCACAACTTAAAGAACTAGAAAGTAAACAAAAAGAAAACCCCAGAGCAAGTAGAATGAAGGAAATAGTATAGATCAGAGCAGAAATAAATGACATGGAGATGAAAAAATAAAAAATAAAAAAAAAGTTCAATGGATCAATAAAACAAAGTGCTGGTTCTTTGTAAAGATAAGCAAGATTGATGGACCCTTAGCTAGACTCACCAAGAAACAAAGAGAGAGAACCCAAATACACAAAATCAGAAATGAAAGAGGAGAAATAATAACTGACACCAAAGAAATACAAAGGATCGTGAACAATATTATGAACAAGTATACAGCAACAAATTTGACAATCTAAGGGAAATGGACAAATTTCTAGAAACACATAATCTCCCAAAACTAAACCAGGAAGAGACAGAAAACTTGAACAGACCAATAACAACAGAAGAAATTAAAGATGTAATCAAGACTCTCCCAGCAAACAAAAGCCCAGGTCCTGACGGCTTCAACGGGGAATTTTACCAAATATTCAAAGAAGAATTAATACCCATTCTTCTCAAACTATTTCAACAAATCCAAGAAGAAGGAAGACTTCCAAACTTGTTTTATGAGGTCAGGAATAATTCTAATTCCAAAACCTGAAAAAGACACTGCAAAGAAAGAAAACTACAGGCCAATATCCCTGATGAACATAGATGCCAAAATCCTGAACAAAATTCTAGCAAATTGAATCCAGTAATACATCAAAAAAATTATTCATCATGACCAAGTGGGATTCATCCCAGGGATGCAAGGCTTGTACAATATTCGCAAATCAATACATGTGATACACCACATAAAAAAATGAAAGATAAAAATCATATGATCATAACAATAGATGCTGAAAAAGCATTCGACAAAATTCAGCACCCATTTCTGATAAAAACGCTCAGCAATCTGGGAATAGAGGGGTCATATCTCGACATAATTAAGGCCATATATGAAAGACTTACAGCCAACATCATACTCAATGGGCAAAAACTAAAAGCATTTCCCTTAAGAACAGGAACAAGACAAGGATGCCCACATTTGCCACTCTGATTTAACATAGTACTGGAAGTCTTAGCCACAGAAATCAGACAAGAAGAAAAAACAAAAGGGATCCAAATTGGAAAGAAGGAAGTGAAACTGTCTTTATTCGCAGATGACATGATACTACAGATAGAAAATCCCAAAAACTCCATAAAAAATTTACTAGAGTTAATAAATGAATTTGCAAAGTAGCCGGATACACAATCAACATGAAGAAATTGACGGCATTCTTCTACACCAATGATGAACTCATAGTAAGAGAAACTAAAAAAAAACAATTCCATTTACCAATGTGGCAAAAAAATTAAGATACCTGGGAATAAACTTTACCAAAGCAATAAAGGACTTATTTGCAGAAAATTACAGTTCATTGAAAAAAGAAATAGAGGAAGATATAAAAAAGTGGAAGCACATACCGTGTTCATGAATTGGAAGAATTAACATCATTAAAATGTCCATACTACCCAAAGCAATCTGTACATTCAATGCAATTCCCATCAAAATACCAACAATATTCTTCACAGAACTAGAACACATACTTCACAAGTTCATATGGAACCAAAAAAGACCTCGAATAGCCACAGCAATCGTGAAAAAGAAGAACAAGGTTGGAGGGATCACAGCACCAGATTTCAGGTTATACTACAAAGCCACTGTAGTGGCATAAGACACAGCCATATAGACCAGTGGAACAGAACAGGGAACCCAGAAATGGACCCAGGGCAATATGCTCAATTAATATTTGACAAAGGTGGGAAGAGCATATAGTGGATGAAAGATAGCCTCTTTAATAAATGGTGTTGGGAGAATTGGACAGTTACATGCAAAAAAATGAAACTAGACCATCAACTTATACCATACACAAGAATAATCTGAAAATGGATAAGACTTAAATGGGACTCATGAATCCATAAAAATCCTAGAAGACAATGTAGGCAACAAAATTTCAGACATCATATGCAGCAAATGTTTCACTGATACATCATCTAAGGCAACAGAAACACAGGAGAAAATGAGCACATGGGACTTCATCAAATTCAAATGCTTCTGCAGAGCAAAAGATACAGTCATCAAAATGGAAAGTCCACCCACTGTATGGGAGAGCATAATTGCCATTGATATATCAGATAAGGGGTTAATTTCCAATATATATAGAGTGCTCACACAACTCAACAAAAGGAAGACAAAGAACCCAGTTAAAAAATGGGCAGAGGAGCTGAATAGACACCTCTCCAAACAGGACATACAAATGGCCAAGAGACACATGAAGAAATGCTCAACATCACTAATCATCAGAGAGATGCAACTTAAAACAACAATGAGGTATCACCTCACACCTGTCAGAATGGCCGCCATCAACAAATCATCAAACAACAAGTGTTGGCGAGGGTGTGGAGAAAAGGGGACTCTAATACACTGCTGGTGGGAATGCAGACTGGTGCAGCCACTATGGAAAACAATATGGTGTTACCTCAAAAAATTAAAAATTGAACTTCCATTTGACCCAGTGGTCCCGCTTCTAGGAATATACCCTAAGAAGCCTGAAACACCAATCAGGAAGAATATATGTACCCCCATGTTCATAGCTGCACTATTTACAATAGGTAAGATCTGGAAACAGCCCAAGTGTCCATCAGTAGACGAATGGATAAAAAAGCAGTGGTACATATACACAGTGGAGTACTATGCAGCGGTAAGAAAGAAGGATCTCTTATCCTTTGAGAAGACATGGAGGGACCTGGAAAGTATTATCCTAAGTGAAATAAGCCAAGCAGAAAAAGACAAATACCACATGATCTCACTTATATACGAAATATAATGAACATAACAGTCTGAGGAATATGGTAGACCCAGAAACATGGAAGTAGGGCACAGACTGACATCTCTCAGAAGAGGGGGTGGGGGGTGGTGTTGGAAGAGATAAACCACAGAACTTACATGCATGTATGCATGACCAACGGACATGGACAACTAAGCTGGGGATGGGGCGGGGGTGGGGTGGGGATGGGGGTGCCAATGGGGTAAAAAAGTAGAAATATCTGTAACAAAAAAATAAATAAAAAATAAAAAATAAATAAATAAAATAAAATAAAACTCTGTCTCCTCTATAGTTTTGCTTATGTAGATGCCTATCTTTGGGAATACCCAATGAGAGATTACCTTAGAAGAAGTATGAATACCTTATAATATATTCCTTTTTGTGGCCATTTTATTAGGTTCTACATGCCAGGTTTTGTGCTAAGCATTTTATGAAGATGATTCTTACAAAAGATCCTGAGAAGTGGGTAGAATGCCTGTTTTACAGATAAGACAAGTAAGAGTTCCTGAGTTTAAGTGACTTAACCAACACCATTGAAACTAAAACCTAGGTCTGTGTAATTCCACTGTCTTATTCTACCTAGACTTTTGTTATATCTTTAACAAGTTATAATGATGGTTTTCTCCACACTTAAATATAAAACTACATATTTGAGGCTTTTTTTCAAATAACTTTTAAATACTTTTGCACTAGTGTTTGTGGGTTCATACTCATCTATTCTTATTATTTAATTCAGTCTCTCCTGGTGCCAACTTTTGACCCTGTTTATCTGGACATACCTTTTTGCTCCAGACAAATGGAAATATTTTATGTTCTCACATACCCCCTTACACGAAGCTGAAGACATTGTTTTAAGAAGAGCTGTGTCAGACATGAGATGTGCAATGTAGCTTCGTGTGTGTGTGTGTGTGTGTGTGTGTGTGTAACCCTGAAGGGCAGAAGGCCATTCTCTCAATTTCTCCATAGAATTAATAAGGCTTCAAACCAGGAGTTGGAAGGAACCATGACACCATCATGGCTTACACTATAGCAGCCTTGGGTGCAGTAGAGATAAATACCTGGGCAGATACACCATACTCACATAGGAGATGGTAGTTCTGCAGAATGGGCATGATTGCAGTGCTGCTCCTTTGAAAACACTGGATAAAGACCTGGATGAAAGAATAGAGAGGACAGTACACAGCATATATAAAATACCCCCTAAGGTCCTAGAAGTAACTGAAATGACTTGGGAGGGAAACAGTTTTGCACCTAAGGCCCAATGTTATCCAGAGTTATCAAAGAAATATGAGGTATCCCTATACTGCGACCTAACCCTCATTTGTACAAACAAACTGGTAGGGTTTGGACAAGACTGAGTTATAACTCATTCATTTTGGAAACATGTATCAAATACCTAATATGTGCCAGAAACCATGCAAAACTCTGAGGATTTAAAGACGAAAGATCCAGTCTCACCCATCTGAGGACATATATCATGATAAATCTACTTCTTATCTTCACAGGAGGTTCTTTACAGGATATCTCTTAGACTTTTGCCCTCTGATTGCCACCAATAACCACAGAGATTGTGTTCTGAATAGAGAATATGATTAATGGCAATCCCTTGAGTTGTGCATCACACAACCTCACATGGCGGCTCTATTTGCACATATAGGCTCCACCTAAAATACCTTACCCTGCAACTGTCTTCTAGCTTCTTCCAGATGCACCTCTGATCTGAACTACTCTCTCCATCCTTGCATCCTCTCTTGACCACAACCTCCAAGGCATTCCTCTTTCCTCAGACATCCTTTGGCATATTCTGTATGTAATGGTAACCTGAAAATAAAACTAGGCTTATATGGGTCCTTTCTTGTTTAATGTTTCCTTTTATTATTATTTTAGCCCACTGTTCATATTTATCTACTTGCATGGTTTTCAGTTGTAAGGGTCAGGAACTGTGTCCTATTCATTTTTGTGTCTCCCTAACAGGGCTAGAACTTAGTTGAAATTGAATAGAATAAAAGAAAAAATGCTGTTTAAAATGACAAATCCTTTAAAGAGTGAAATATGCCAATTGACAAATCCTTTAAAGAGTGAAATATGCCAATTGAAATGGAGTGTCTATAACACAAATCTTCAGTCAATATGTTTTTAAAATTCTTTCAGTGTTGATTCTCGAATAGTTATGCTCATTAGCATAACCAGGAAAAGCACAGATGTTGGAAATGTATCGAACCCACGACTAATTGCAGCCAACTATTTCTTTTCACCAAACTTCTCTGCAAGAGTATCTTACAAGAGGCTCAGGTACAATTGTCATCCCTCAACTCTCCCTTGAAATAAATCAAGCCCATTCTCTCTTAGGTTCCAACATTAGTGGGATGTCCAAAGTATGGTAGTGGCCTAAGAGTACAGAAAGAAGGGAGAAAGATGGAAAAAGAAAGATAAAAAAGGATATAAAAATTAAGGAATCATATAGTTAATTATTGATATAGGGCTTGGATTTAGAAACTTACAAGTGATCAGCTAAAGTCATTTATAATTAAATACTTAAGTGATTTTTTTTTCTACTTAAACTTTATTATAATGGGTCTCAAGATTCTGTGACAGATTTTTGGTCAAGTTGTGTCCATTAAAAAGTACTGTTTTTAAAAACCAACAACTTAAAATCTGCCACACACACACACACACACACACACACACACACACACACACACACAAACCAAATGGTCCAGAAAAACGTTCTTTCCTTCTGAAGAATTTACTATGCATCGTAATCATTAACCAGTCTGTTACTGTTAAACTTAAATAGCCAATTGAAACAAACAGTTCTGAGATAGTTCTTCCACCACTAATTAAAACTGAGGTGGCAGTATTGGGGGTAATATTCATTTAGCCTTCTGACCTTTCTGGGTAAACTTTGTGACTTTGCCAGCTCCAGCTGCCTTCTTGTCCACTGCTTTGATGACACACAGAGAAACTGTCTCATGTCACGAACAGCAAAATGGCCCAGAGGAGGGTAATCAGAGTTCTGAACACACATAGGCTTGCCAAGAACCATATTGACAATGGCTGCATCACCAGATTTCAAAACTTTGGGTCATCTTCCAGCCTTTTCCCAGAATAATAATCAGTTTTCTCCTTCAACTCAGCAAATCTGCAAGCAATGTGAGCTGGCTGACAATCCAGCACAGGTGCATATCCAACACTGATTTGGCTCAAATGGTTCAGCGGAATCACCTGAGCTGTGAAGCCAGCTGCTTCCATTGGTGGGCCATTTTTGCTGTCACCAGATACATTGCCACGACATTTTCAACAGACACATTTTGACATTGAAGCCCACATTGTCCCTAGGAAGAGCTTCACTCAAAACTTCATGGTGCATCTCAACAGACTTTCCTTCATTTGTAACATTGACTAGAGCAAAAGTGACCACCATGGCGGGTTTGAGGACACCAGTCTCCACTCAGCCCACAAGAACAGTATCAATACCACCAGTTTTGCAGAGGTCCTGGAGGGGCAGACACAGAGCTTAACAGTTGGACATGGTGGCAGAATGCAGTCCAGAGCTTCAAGCAGCATGGTTCCACTGGAATTGCTACCCTTACAGGTAACTTTTCACCCCTTGAACCAAGGCATCTTAGTGTTGTCACCATTCATATCAGAAACTGGTACAAATGCTACCATGTCAGGGTTGTAGCCATTTAAAAATTTTGTTTCTTTATGAATTTTATTTTCCTTTATTGATTTTAGAGAGAGAGGAAGGAAGAGGGAGAGATAGATAGAAACACTGATGAGAGAGAAAATCAATTGGCTGCCTCCTGCATGTCCCCCACTGAAATTTGGCCCAAATCCTGGGCATGTGCCCTGATCAGGAATTGAACTGGAGAACTCTTGGTACATGGGTTGATGCTCAACGACTAAGCCACACTGGCTGGACATCTTTATTGATTTTAAATGGAGAGGAAGGGAGACAAAGAGAGAGATGAAAACAACAATGAGAGAGAAAATTGATTGGCCAGTTCCTGCATGTCTCCCAATGGGTTTTGGCCCACAACCTGGGCATGTGCCCTGACCAGATATCGAACCGTTGACCACTTGGTGCATGGGATGACGCTCAGCCACTGAGCCACATTGGCCGGGTTGCAATCAATTATTTATTTATTTGTTTGTTTTTTAATTAATTAATTTAATTTTGTTACAGATGTTTCTCCTTTTCCCCCCACTGATTCCCCCCTCCTCCTCCCTCCCTGCCCTGTCCCCAGCTTTGTTGTCCATGTCCATTGTTGATGCATACATGTATATAAGTTCTGTGGTTTATCTCTCCCTGCACCCCCTCTTCTGAAAATTGTCAGTCTGTACCCCACTTCCCACGTCTCTGGGACTACCCCATTCCTCAGACTATTATGTTCATTATATTCCACAAATAAGTGAGATAATATGATAGTTGTTTTTCTCTGCTTGCCTTGCTTTTCTTAGGATAATATTTTCCAAGTCCCTACATATAGTCTCAAAGGATAAGAGATCTTTCTTTCTTACAGATGCATAGTACTCCATTGTGTATATGTACCACAGCTTTTTTATTCTTTCGTCTACTGATGGACACTTGGGCTGTTCCAGATCATATGGGTACATATATTCTTTCTGAATGGTGTTTCAGGCTTCTTAGGGTATATTCCTAGAAATGGGATCACTGGGTCAAATGGCAGTTAAATTTTTAATTTTTTGAGATAGCAACATATTGCTTTTCATAGTGGCTGCACCAGTCTACAATTCCACCAGCAGTTTACTAGAGTCCCCTTTTCTCCACACCCTTGATAACACTTGTTGTTTGATGACTTATTGATGGCAGCCATTCTGACAGGTGTGAAGTGATACATCATTGTTGATTTATTTTAATTATTTATTTATTTTTGTAATAGACGCTTCTCCTTTTTCCCACACTGATTGCCCCCTACCCCTCACTCCCTGGCCTGTCCCACCTTTGTTACCCATGTCCATTGTTCATGCATACATGCATATAAGTTCTGTGGTTTATCTCTCACCCACCCCCCCCCTCATCTGGGGATTGTCAGTCTGTACCCCACTTCCACATCTCTGGGACTATCCCTTTCCTCAGACTGTTATGTTCATTATATTCCAAAAATAAGTGAGATAATATGATCGTTGATTTTCTCTGCTTGGCTTGCTATGCTTAGAATTATACTTTCCAGGTCCCTCCAGGTCATTTCAAAGAATAAGAGAACTTTCTTTGTTACAGCTGCATAGTATTCCATTGTGTATATGTACCACTTATGATCCATTTGTCTACTGATGGACACTTGGGCTGTTTCTAGATCTTAGCTATTGTAAATAGTGCTGCTACAAACATGGGGCTACATATAATCTTTCTAATTGGTGTATCAGGCTTTTTAGGATATACTCCTAGAAGCAGGATCACTGGGTCAAATGGAAGTTCAATTTTTAATTTTTTGAGGTAACACCATATTGTTTTCCATAGTGGCTGCACCAGTCTGCATTCCCACCAGCAGTGTACTACAGTCCCCTTTGGTCAGCACCCCCGCCAACATTTGTAATCTGATGATGTATTGATGGCAGCCATTCTGACAGGTGTGAGGTGATACCTCATTGTTGTTTTAATTTGCATCTCTCTGATGATTAGTGATGTTGAACATTTCTTCATATGTCTCTTGGCCATTTGTATGTGCTATTTGAAGAGGTGTCTATTTAGTTCCTCTGCCCATTTTTTAATTGGGTTCTTTGCCTTCCTTTTGTTGAGTTGTATGAGTACTCTATATATATTAAAAATTAACCCCTTATCTGATATATCATTGGCAATTATGCTCTCCCATATAGGGAGTAGCCTTTCCATTTTGATGATTGTATCTTTCGCTGTAAAGAAGGTTTTGAGTTTGATTTAGTCTCCTGTGTTCATTTTGTCCTTTGTTTCTATTGCCTTAGGTGATGTATCAGTGAAAATTCTACTGCGTATGATGTCTGAAATTTTGTTGCCTACAGTTTCTTCTAGGATTTTTATGGATTCATGAGTCACATTTAAGTCTTTTATCCGTTTTGAGTTTATTCTTGTATAGGGTGTAAGTTGATGGTCTAGTTTCATTTATTTGCATGTAGCTGTCCAATTTTTCCAACACCATTTATTAAAGTGGCTGTCCTTACTCCACTGTATGCTCTTGCCACCTCTTAAATATTAATTGAGCATATTGCCTTGGGTCCATTTCTGGGTTCTCTGTTCTGTTCCACTGGTCTACATGCCTGTTCTTGTGCCAGTACCAGGCTGTTTTGATTACAGTAGCTTTGTTGTATAACCTGAAATCTGGTAATGTGATTTCTCCAACTTTGTTCTTCTTTTGCAAGATTGCTGTGGCTATTCGAGGTCTCTTTCAGTTCCATATGAACCTTTGAAGTATTTGTTCTAATTCTGTGAAGTATGTCGTTGGTATTTTGATGGGGATTGCATTGAATCTATAGATTGCTTTGGGTAGTATGGATATTTTAATGATGCTAATTCTTCCAATCCACAAATAGTTTTTGTGATTCCACTTTTTTTTATATCTTCCTCTATTTCTTTTTACAATGACCTGTAGTTTTCTGGGAATAGGTCTTTTATTTCTTTGATTCAGTTTATTCTTAGGTGTCCAAATTTTTTTTGCTGCAGTGGTAAATGGAATTTCTTACTTTCTCTTTCGGTTAGTTCATCATTGGTGTATAAAAATGCTATCGATTTCTTGACGTTAACTTTGTATCCTGCTACATTTCCAAATTCATTCATTAACTCTAGTATATTTTTGATGGATTCTTTGGGGTTTTTTACGTATAGTATCATGTCATCTGCAAATAATGACAGTTTTACTTCCACCTTTCCAATTTGGATCCCTTTTATTTTTTTTTCCTGTCTGATTGTTGTGGCTAAGACTTCCAGTAGTATGCTAAATAAGAGTGGTGAAAGTGGCTATCCTTTTCTTGTTCCTGTTCTTAAGGGAAATGCTTTTAGTTTCTGCCAATTGAGTATGATGTTGGCTGTAGGTCTTTCATATATGGCCTTTATTATGTCAAGATATGATTCCTCTATTCCCACATTGCTGAGCATTTTTTTCAGAAATGGATGCTGGATTTTGTCGAAGGCTTTTTCGGCATCTATTGAAATAATCATGTGGTATTTATTCTTCATTTTATTTATGTGGTGTTTCACGTTTATTGATTTGCAAATATTGTACCATCCTTGCATGCCTGAGATGAATCCCACTTGGTCAGGGTGAATAATTTTTTTTGGTGTATTGCTTGATCTGATTTGGTAGTATTTTGTTCAGGATTTTGACATCTATGTTCATCAGGGATATTGGCCTGTAGTTTTCCTTCTTTGTAGTATCTTTCTCTGGTTTTGGAATTAGAATGATGCTGGCTTCATTTAATGAGTTTGAAAGTCTTCATTGTTTTTGAATTTTTTAAAAATAATTTGAGGAGAATGGGTGTTAGTTCTTCTTTCAATGTTCGGTAAAATTCCCCCGTGAAGCCATCCGGGCCTGGGCTTTTATTTGCTGGGAGAGTCTGGATTACGTGTTCAATTTCTTCTGTTGTTATTGGTCTGTTCAAGTTTTCTGTCGCTTCCTGGTCCAGTTTTGGGCAATTGTGTTTTTCTAGAAATTTTTTCATTTCTCTTAGATTGTCGAATATGTTGCCATATAATTGTTCATAGTAGTTGTTAACAATCTTTTGTATTTCTGTGGTGTCAGTTGTTACTTCACCTTTTTCATTTCTGATTTTGTGTATTTGGGTTCTCTCTCTTTATTTTTAGCTAAGGGTCCATCCATCTTGTTTAAGTTTTCGAAAAACCAGCTCTTTGTTTCATTGATCCTTTAAATTGTTTTTGTTTTTGGTTTTTTTTTGGACCTTATGTTGTTTATTTCTGCTCTGATCTTTACTATTTCCTTCGTTCTACTTGCTCTGGGGTTTTCTTTTTGTTTACTGTCTAGTTCTTTAAGTTGTGAGGTTAGATAGTCTATTAGAGATTTTTCTTGTTTTTTTTTTTTTGAGGTAGGCCTGTAGTGCTATGAACTTCCCTCTCAGAACTGCTTTCACTGCATCCCATCGATTTTGTGTAGTTGTGTCTTCATTTTTCTTGTTTTTTTTTATTTTTTCCTTGATCTCCTCGGTAACCCATTCATTGTTTAATAACATGGTATTTAGCTTCCATGCGTTCAAATGTCTTTGGATGTTCTTGTTGCAATTGATTTATAGTTTCATGCCATTGTGATCTGAGCAGATGCTTGATATGATTTCAGTCTTCTTGATCTTGTAGAGACTTAGTTTGTGTCCTAACATGTAGTCTATCTTTGAGAAGGTCCCATGTGCACTTGAGAAGAATGTGAATTCTGTAGTGTTGGGATGTAATTCTCTGTAGATATCTATTAAACCCATTTGGTTTAGTCCTTCATTTAGAGTCTCTGTTTCCTTGCTAATTTGTTGTTTAAAGATCTATCCAGTAATGTCAGCTGGGTGTTAATGTACCTTGCTATGATTGTATTGCTATCAATTTCTTTTTTGATCCTCCAGAAGATTTTTAATATATTTTGGTGCTCCTATATTGGGTGTATATATGTTTATCAAGGTTATATCTTTCTGTTGGATAGATCCTTTCAATATTATGTAGTGGCCATCTTTGTCTCTAGTTATGGCGTTCATTTTGAAGTCTATTTTATCAGATATGAGTATTGCTACACCAGCGTATTTTTTCTTTCACTTTGCTTGGAAGATTTTTCCCATCCCTTCTCTTTTAACTAATGTGAGTCTTTTGTTGTGTGGTGGGTTGTTTGTAAACAACATATAGATGAGTCATGCTCTCTTATCCAATCAGCTACTCTGTGTCTTTTTATGGGGGCATTCAATCCATTTACATTTAAGGTGATTATGGATATGTATTTATTTATTGCCACTTTTGTTTAGTGTGGTTATATTTTTCTTTCTATTTCTCCTGGTAATTACAGCTGTCCTTTTAACATTTCTTGCAGTGCTGATTTGGGGCTAATGTATTCCCTTAGCCTTTTTTTGTCTGAAAAGCTCTTTATTTGACCTTCTATTTTGAATGATAGCCTTGCTGGGTAAAGTAGTCTTGGACTCAGATCCTTGTTTTTCATGACCTTGATTACCTCATGCCATTCCCTTCTGGCCTGTAGTGTTTTTGTTGAGAAGTCAGCTGAGAGCCTTATGGGGTTTCCTTTGTAGGTAAGCTGTTGCTTCTCTCTTGCTGCTTTTAGGATTCTCTCTGTGTCTTTATTTTTTGTCACTTTGATTACTCTGTGTCTTGGTGTGGGCCTGCTTGGGTTCTTTTAACTTAGGGCTCTCTGTGCTTCTTGAACTTGAATGGCTTCTTCCTTCACCAAATTAGGGAAGTTTTCGTTCACTATTTCTTTGAATATATTCTCTAATGCTTGCTCATTTTCTTTTTTTTCAGGGACTTCTATGATGCAAATGTTATTATGTTTCCAGTTGTCCCACAGTTCTCTTAAGCTGTTTTCCTATTTTTTAATTATTTTTTCCTTATGATATTCTGATTGTTTGATTTTTTGTACCCTGTCTTCTAATTCACTGATCTGTTCCTCAGCTTTTAGACTTTCCAATGTGTTTGTTATTTCCGATATGTCATTCTTCATTTTTTCTTGGTGGTTTTTAATTTCCAACTGGTTGATTTTCAACATTTCTATATCTTTACTCATGGTGCTCATTTCCTTACATATGTTGTTGAGCTTCCTCAAGATCATGGGTCTGATTTCTAGTTCTGTTAACTTGCTTAACTGCTCCTCATTTGTTTTATCTTAGGTAGATAGATAAAGCTCTGAGCGTTCTCTCTTGTTCTTTCATTTCGCTTATGTTTTTGTGTTTCACCATTTTGCTATCACAGTGGGCTTTGGAGCCTGCCACATTTTCCCTTGTGTGTTGGTGTTCTCCTGTTTGTGACTCACTCTCCTGGGTTTGGATGAGGCAGGGAGGACCCAAGTTAATCACTACTGTCAAGTCTTACTTTCCTGGTTAGAGTTGCTAGCCCAGGGAATGGTAGTTATCCTATTGCTTTTTGCCTGGGGGCTATTAGTAGTGGTTGCCTGGGCGCTATTAGTAGTGGTCGCCTGAAGAACCTTGCTTTCTGTGTTGAATGAAAATCTCCCACAGGTACTCAGTTTAAGAGGATTTTCCAAGGGTGGGGTAGATGCTGGTTGTTAATGGGCCTCAATTAGCATTTCAATCGCCACCTGGTTGGGTTGAATCTCTAAGCGAGGGGCCACCACCTCTCTCCAGGGCCCTGGGAAGGAGTATGTTGACCATAGTCCTGCATGGCTGCAACTCAGCAAAAGCTCTGAGCATTGTTCAAATCCCGAGTGTTCCCTTACAGTTTTATTGCAGTCAGCCCTCCCTCTGCTAGAGCTCAAAATGCGTGGCTGCTGCTATATTAGCCTCTGTCCCAGCTGTGCACTGTGGAGCCACTTGGGAGTTAACCCGTGGGCTCTGCTCCCAGCTAAGGCCACAGGTCCCAGCCGAGGCCGCCACAGTTCCCAGCTGAGGATGCTACAGGTCCCAGCCGAGGGCACAGCTCCCAGGTGAGGCCGCAGGTCCCCACGGAGGTCACCGCAGCTCATAGTCAAGGCCACCGCAGCTCCCAGCCAAGGCTGCCGCGGGTCCCAGCCGAGGGCGCAACTCCCAGCCAAGGCCGCAGATCCCAGTCGAGGTCGCAGGTTCCAGCAGAGGTTGCAGCAGGTCCCAGCCGAGGCTGCCTCAGGTCCCAGGCGAGGTCGCCACAGGTCCCAACAGAGGCCGCCACAGGTCCCAGCTGAGGTCACCGCAGCTCCAAGCCCAGTCCGCTGCTGACCTTGGGCTCCCAGCCCCCTCTCGCATCTTCACAAGCCTACCAGGATTGAGTCAGTGACCCTGGTTATGTGGTCCTCCAAGCTGCTTTTCAGTTGCCTTTTCCTGATGATTTGTATTTATTTTCGTGGTAATTCCAGTTTGGTCCTGGGAGATGGTCTGCGTAGTTTCCATTCACTCTGCCGCCATTTTCCCAGACTCCAGGGATCTACCTCATTGTTGTTTTAATTTGCATCTCTCTGGTGATTAGTGATGTTGAGCATTTCTTCATATGGAGAGGTGTCTATTTAGGTCCTCTGCCCATTTTCTAATTGGGTTCTTTGTTTTCCTTTTGTTGAGTTGTATGAACACTCTATTTATATTGGAAATTAACTCCTTATCTGATATATCATTGGCAATTATGCTCTCTCATACAGCGGGTTGCCTTTCTATTTTGATGATTGTATCTTTTGCTGTGCAGAAGCTTTTGAGTTTGATGTAGTCCCATGTGCTCATTTTCTCCTTTGTTTCTATTGGTTTAAGAGATGTATCAGTGAAAATTCTGCTGTGTATGATGTCTGAAATTTTGCTGCCTACATTTTCTTCCAGGATTTTTATACATTCATCAGTCACATTTAAGTCTTTTATCCATTTTGAGTTTATTGTCGTGTATGGTGTAAGTTGATGGTGTAGTTTTATTTATTTATTTTTTTTGCATTTAGCTGTCCAATTTTCCTAACACAATTTATTAAAGAGGCTGTCTTTACTCCACTGTATGCACTTGCTCCCTTTGTTAAATTTTAAATGAGCATATTGTCTTGGGGCCATTTCTGGGGTCTCTATTCTGTTCCATTGATCTATCTGCCTGTTCTTATCCAGTACCAGGCTGTTTTGATTACAGGGGCTTGGTAGTATATCCTGAAATTGGGTAATGTGATACCTTCAAGTTTGTTCTTCATTTTCAAGATTACTGTGGCTATTTGAAGTCTCTATTGATTCCATATGAACTTTGGAAGTATTTGTTCTAGTTCTTTGAAGTATTTCGTTGGTATTTTGATGGGGCATTGAATCTATAGATAACTTTGGGTATTATGGACATTTTAATGAAGATAATTCTTCCAATCCATGAACAGGGTATGTGCTTCACTTTTTTATATCTTCCTCTATTGCTTTTTTCAGTGACCTGTAGTTTTCGGTGAATAGGTCCTTTATTTCTTTGGTTAAGTTTATTCCTAGGTATCTTAATTTTTATGCTGCGGTGGTAAATGTGATTTTTTTTTAGTTTCTCTTTTTGTGAGATCATCATTGGTGTATAAATGCCTTCGAATTCTTGACGTTAATTTTGTATCCTGCTAGTTTTCCAAATTCATTTATTGAGTCTAGAAATTTTTGTTTGAGTCTTTAGGATTTTCTATGTATAATATCTTGTAATCTGCAAATAATGACAGGTTTACTTCCTCCTTTCCAAATTGGATCCGTTTTATTTTTTCTTCCAGTATGATTGCTGTGGCTAAGACTTCCAGTACTATGTTAAATAAGAGTGGTGAAAGTGGGCATCCTTGTCTTGTTCCTGTTCTTAAGGGAAATGCTTTTACTGTTTTTTTCATTGAGTATGATGTTGGCTGTAGGTCTTTCAAATATGGCTTTTATTATTTCGAGATATGATCCCTCTATTCTCAGATTACTGAGCTTTTTTTTTTTATCAGAAATGGGTGCTGGATTTTGTCGAAAGCTTTTTCAGTGTCTATTGATATAATCATATAATTGTTATCTTTCATTTTGTTTATGTGGTGTATCACATTTATTGATTTACGAATATTGTACCAGCCTTGAATACCTGGGATGAATGCCTCTTGGTCATGGTGAATAATTTTTTTCATGTATTGCTGAATTAAATTTGCTAGTATTTTGTTAAGAATTTTGGCATCTCTGTTCATCAGGGATATTGGTCTGTAGTTTTCTTATTGTAGTGTCTTTTTCAGGTTTTGGAATTAGAATTATGCTGGCCTCTTAAAACGAATTTGCAAGCCTTCCTTCTTCTTGAATTTTTAAAAATAGTTCGAGGAGAATGGGTATTAGTTCTTCTTTGAATGTTCGGTAAAATTTCCCCGTGAAAGCGTCCAGGCCTGGGCTTTTGTTTGCTGGAAGAGTCTTGATTACATCTTCAATTTCTTTTGTCGTTATTTTGCTGTTCAAGTTTTTAGTCTCTTTTCAGTTCAATTTTGGGAGACTATATGTTTCTAGAAATATGCCCATTTCGCTTAGATTGTGGAATTTGTTGCCTAATAATTGTTCATAATATTTGTTCACAAACCTTTGTATTTCTGTGGTTTCAGTTATTATTTCTTCTCTTTCATTTCTGATTTGTGTATTTGGGTTCTCTCTCTCTGTTTCTATGTGAGTCTAGCTAAGGGTCTATCAACCTTGTTCCTCTTTTCACAGAACAAGCACTCTGTTTCTTTGATCCTTTCAATTTATTTTTAGTCTCCATGTCATTTATTTCTGCTCTGATCTTTACTATTTTCTTCTTTTTGCTTGCTTTGGGGTTTTCCTTTTGTTTGCTGTCTAGTTCTTTAAGTTGTGAGGTTAGATAGTCTATTACAAATTTTTCTTGCTTCTTGAGGTAGGCCTGTAGTGCTATGAATTTCCCTCTCAGAACTGCTTTCTCTGCATCCCATAGATTTTGTGTTCTTGTGTGTTCATTTTCATTGATTTTCAGGAAGTTTTTAACTTCTTCCCTGATCATCATGGTAACTCATTCATTGTTCAATAACATGCTATTTAGCCTCCATGTGTTCCAATTTCTTTGTGTATTCTTGTTGCAATTGATTTCTAGTTGCATGCTATTGTGATCTGAGAAGATGCTTGATATGATGTCAATGTTCTTGAACTTGTAGAGACTTAGTTTGTGTCCTAACATGTGGTCTATCTTTGAGAATGTCCCATGTGCACTTGAGAAGAATGTGAATTCTGCAGTTTATGGGTGTAATTCTCTGTAGATATCTATTAAATCTATTTGATCTAGCCCTTCTTTTAGAGTCTGTGTTTCCTTGTTAATTTTTTGTCTAGAAGCTCTATCCAGTGATGTCAGCGGATTATTGAAGTCTCCCTGCTATGAATACTTTGCTGTCGATTTCTCCTTTGAGGTTCCTCAGAAGATTGTTAATATATTTTGGTGCTCCTATATTGGGTGCATATATGTTTACCAAGGTAATATCTTCCTGTCGAATAGATCCTTTCAATATTATGTAGTGGCCTTCTTTGTTTCTAGTTGTGGTCTTCATTTTGAAATCTATTTTATTAGATATGAGTATTGCTACCCCACCTTTTTTTTGCTTTCTGTTTGCTTGACAAATTTTTTTCCATTTTTTTCACTTTCAACCTATGTGAGTCCTTTGTAGTCTTGTGGGTTTCTTGTAAACAACATATATGTGAGTCATGCTTTCTTATCCAGTCAGCTACTCTGTGACTTTTTATTGGAGCATTCATACCTTTCACGTTTAAGGTGATAGTTGATATGTACTTATTTATTTCCATTTTTGTTTAGTGTGCTTATATTTTTCTTTCTATTTCTTCTACAAATTACAGCAGTCCTTTTAGCATATTTTGCAGTGTTGATTTGGTGTTAATATAGTCCCTTAGCTCTTTTTTTTTGTCTGGGAAGCTCTTTATTTGATCTTCTATTTTGAATGATAGCCTTGCTGTATAGAGTAGTCTTGGATTCCGATCCTTTATTTTCATGCCCTTGATTAGTTCATGCCACTCCCTTCTGGCTTGTAGTGTTTCTGTTGAGAAGCAGATGAGAGCCTTATGGTTTTTCTTCTCTTTCTTTCTTTTTTTTTTTTTTTGTAGGTAACCTGTTGCTTCACTCTTGCTGCTTTTAGGATTCTCTCATTGTCTTCAATTTTTGGCTTTTTAATTACTATGTGTCTTGCTGTGAGCCTGTTTGGGTTCTTCTTTCTTGGGCTCTATATGCTTCTTGTACTTGAATTTCTTTTTCCTTCACCAAGTTAGGAAAGTTTTTTGTCACTATTTCTTTAAATATATACTCTAACCCTTGCCTTTTTTCTTCCTCTTCGGAAACTCCTATGCTGCGAATGTTATTACATATCCAGTTGTCCACAGTTCTCTTAAGCTATATTCCTGTTTTTTAATTTTTTGCTTTTGGTTTTCTGATTGGTTGATTTTTTTCACCCTGTCTTCTTATTCACTGATCCAGTTCCCAGCTTCCTCTATTCTGCTGGTTAGTCCTTCCAATGTGTTCTTAATTTCTGCTATGTCATTCTTCATTTCTACTTGATTGTTTTCTTATGTTTCCATATCTTTGCTTATGGTGCTGATGTCCTTACTCATCCTGGTGAGCTTTGTCAAGATCATGGCTCTGAACTCTACCTTTGATAATTTGCGTAACTGCATTTCATTTATCTCATCTTATGAGCTGCTGGTTCACACAGGTCTCTCTGATGCTTCAGCACCCCACAGGTCCAGAGGGTAACTGGGTGACACAGTGCCTGCTGAGTCGCACAGGCCTCTCTGGTGCTTCTGCACCCTGCAGGTACCCTGGGCTGGCAGCTGGATTGCACCTGTCCCTCTGGGGCTCCAGCTTCCCACAACTTTTGTGGCCTCTGAGTAGCACAGGGCTCTGTGGAGGCCCAGGTCCCACAGCTGGTGGCTGGGGAGTACTGCTGCTCCATGAGGCTCAACTTCTGCTCAGCTTTTGCTATAGTTTTTGGGGATGGGTCTCAGCTACTTGTCTGTGCTTCTGTTGCCTGGGGATGGATGTCTGCTCCCCAGCCTCTGTTGCTGGGGTCATATCTCGACTCTGATCAGGCTGCTACTATGGGGGTTGTTTCTGGGCTCCAGGATGTTTGCGGCTTCCACGAACAGCACCTTGAAAATTCCACTGCTGTGCACCGGTCTGTATTTACACAGGGTGTTCACTGGTCTGATGGTGCCAGGTGCACTGGTGGGCTCAGGTTGCTGTGCCCTAGGCACTCCCACTGCCTCCTCCAAGGGAAGACCTGGGATCTTCCACAAGGGTGGAATCTCCCCATGGTGCATGGAGAGGTGCCCTGAAGGGCCGCTTACTGAAATAGCTGGCTGCTCCTGTCCACAGCACAGGAACTTTCTGCTCAGAGGCTCTGCACTGCTCAGGTTTGTTCGTCCATCTTCACGTCCACTCACAGTCTCTCACACATTCGCTCACTCTCTCACACACTCACCCTCCCTTTGGTCCTGCCCCCTGCCATCTTCCACCTATTTTTAAAATGTAAGTCCTGATGCTTTAATGATTTCCTCATATCACTTTTGGCTGTAGAATTGCTCAATGGAATCCATTTTACTAACATCAAAAAAAATAGTTTCACACCCTGTGTGTAAGCTAGAAGGGCATGTTTGTGGGTCTGACCATTCTTGGAGATACTCAATTCAAATTCACCAACACCAGCCCCAACAATCAGGACAGCACAGTCAGCCTGAGATGTGTCTACAGTCATGTTTTTTATCATGTCTCTATATCCTGGGGGCATCACTGATGGTCACATAATTATTGTTGGTGTCCATTTTCCACAAGGAGATATCAGTGATTATACCATGCTCACATTCAGCATTCAATTTATCCAAGACCCATGCATATTTGAAGGAGCCCTTTCCCATCTCAACAGCCTGCTTTTCAAAAATGTTGATAGTTCTTTTGTTCATCCCACTACATCTGTAGATCAAATGTCTAGTAGTGGTGGACTTTCCCACATCTACATGGCTCATCACGATGTTGATATGAGTTTTTTCTTCTCCCATATTGTCTTAGATTTATTGGTGGTTCTCACAATACCTGTGTTCTGGTGGCAAACCTGTTGTGAAAAATCAATACTTAAGTAATTTTATTCTTATCAAGAAAAGCTGCTTTTTCCATGGAAGAAAAAAAGGGGGGGGGGGAGAGAGAGAGAGAGAGAGAGAGAGAGAGAGAGAGAGAGAGGAAAGGAAAGGAAGAAAAGAAAGGGAGAAAAGGAAAATGAGAAGAAAGAAAGAAAGAAAGAAAGAAAGAAAGAAAGAAAGAAAGAAAGAAAGAAAGAAAGAAGAGAAGAGAAGAGAAGAGAAAAGAAAGAAAAAGAAAAAGAAAGTAGGGAATAAAGGGAACAGAGAGAGCAAGAAAGCAAGCAAAACAGAAGGGACATTGGGGAATCTCCAACAGACCACTGTTTACCCTTTTAGTATTTTATTGATGTTCCTTATGCTTAAATAGAAACAAGAGTCTGGAATACTTTAAAACTCTGACTAAGGGGATGGGCTTCCTGGGCAATTTAAACTTCCTTTCTTATTCATAACCTCTACCACAAGGTTAAACTGGCACCCTGTTCTTTTTAATTTCATGAGTAAAAAATGCACTGAAAGCCATTACTGTAGCCCGAATGAGTGATATTTCCTCCAGATCTACTTTCTGACAAATAGTATGTCCTAAACCAGGTAGCTGACTAAGTCCTTAGTCACTGAAACAGAAGTTTTTAATCTAAAATCAGTCTTTTCCACTCCAAGTTGGCCGGGCTGCACCATCTACTCTGGGACACTGGAGCTCTATGAGTAAATTAGAAACCTAATTCAGGGGAGTGAGATACTCAGAGAAAAACCCCAGCATCCTGTACACTCTGATTGTAGCACCACACAAAGACATTAAGAAAAGAAAATGCAAATAGCTTGACATAATCTAAGAACTAGTAGCCTATGTGGTCTGATGCTAGGTAGTCTGAGAAGACCCAAATGTCACCTTCCCTCAAAGGGCTATGGTCTTCTGAGCTAAGGCTCTAATCCTTCCTCAAAGGTCAAGTGATTAAGGCTCCTATACTGTTGTTAGTAACATGTTCACATGAATGCATAACCTGAAAGGTTTGGAGAAAAGAAGAAAGAAAGAGAATAAGAAGAACAGTGTAGGTTAAGGGGTACATGTCAGACCCCAAATTAGATCCTTGGAGAGCTGGGTGCCTTTAGAAAAGTTATTTTACTTCTCTGAGCACCATTTGTACATGACAGTTGATCTAACTTGATAATCTACCTCCCTTTCCCCTTCCTCCCTCTTTTTTGCTCATTCTTTTTTTTTTTTCTAAAAGTATTTGTTAAGACTCTACTATGGCTTTGTTCTAGGCATTGGTAATATAACTGGAAACAAATCAGGTTAAGTAGCCATCCTGTGTATCTTACATTCTAGTGGAGAAAGCATAACAAACAAATAAATAGATATATAATACAGATAGTCCTCACTTTGCATTGTTATGATATGCATTAATTTTAGTTACCATAATTTAGTTAACAACAATCCCTCAATAGCACAGTTCAAATTTCAGTCACCACCGTATATTAGTTTTGAGTAACTGCATAAAGAGCAAATTTTACTACTAGTTCTACAGTCCTAAATCACTATGTAAATGAAAGTGCATGTTATGGTCGGTGACCAATCACATCCCTTCTTTTCATGTCAGTCAGTGATTACTATTCATCTGTTGTTCGGTTCACATTAGGACTGCAAAATATGTAGCTGTATTGCCTCCTGGTATTGCAGTGATAGAGAGTGCTGCAGGCAAAATAATTTAACTTTTAAAGCACTACTACTGTTGGGTAATGCTCCTGGTCACCCTAATTCTCCTGAGTGAAAATGTTAAATTTTACATTTTACTACCAAACACTAATTCATTAGTCCATCCAATGGACCATAAAGTTATTTCAACTTTGAAAGCCTATTAGATGGAATTTCAGACCAGCTCTTGATGCTACCACTGGAGAAAAAGAGAGGGAGGGAGGGAGGGGGAGAGAGAAAGAGAGAGAGAGAGAGAGAGAGAGAGAGAGAGAGAGAGAGAGAGAATTTCATGCATTTTTTAGCTGAGTTTTTGTAAAAATAAAAAAGACAGCAGGCATGCAAATGAAAATATTCAAGCATCCAGCAAGTAGTATGCACGCAGCATATCAGGAACTTTTATTGCACGGTGTAAATAATTTTATAGGCTTCTACTAAAAGGTAAATAGATATATAGAAGAAATAGCTGAATGTGTCCACTCTGTTGCTGTTTGAGGGGCAGTAGATTTGCAGCCAGAAGAATGTATTAAAGGCAAATTTATGGGCATAAATAAAGTGATTGTGACATGTAATGAAAAAAATGAACATGTTCCAAAGGAAGCCACACTAGTGGAACATTTTACATTAAAGGAACTCTCAGAGGTTTTTCATGACAATAAAAATACAAAGGACAAAATGATGGAAGCTGTTTTAAACTTAGAACTGAGTGTGACCTTTCACCAAGGAATATAAATAATGTTCTCTTCCTGTCATGAATTTTACAAGGAGAAGAAAGAGGCCTGAATGGTACACTTGACACCTGTGTGGTTTTGAGAACCAATGTCGCCCCCCAAAATTCAAATAAAACATTTTAGAGAAATAAAAAAAGAAAGAGACAAGCACTGCTCAAACTCCTCTTTATAAGTTTTTTCTTAATTGTGGCAAAATGCATAACATAAAATTTACCATTTTAAATTTTGAGGTAACACCATTTTGTTTTCCATAGTGGCTGCATCAGTCTGCATTCCTACCAGCAGTGTACTAGAGTCCCCATATCTTCACACTCAGACAAAACTTGTTGTTTGATAATTTGTTGATGGTGGACATTCTGACAGATGTGAGGAGATACCTCATAGTCGTTTTAATTTGCATCTCTCTGATGATTAGTGATGTTGAGCATTTCTTCATATGTCTCTTAGCCATTTGTATGTCCTGTTTGGAGAGGTGTCTATGTAGTTCCTCTGCCCATTTTATAATTGGGTTCTCTGTCTTCCTTTGATGAGTTGTATGAGCACTCTATATATATTGGAAATTAAACCCTTATCTGATATATCATTGGCAATTATGCGCTCCCATACAGTGGGTTGCCTTTTCGTTTTGATGATTGTATCTTTTGCTGTGCAAAAGTTTTTGAGTTTGATGTAGTCCCAAGTGTTTATACTCTTCTTTATTTCTGTTTCCTTACATGATGTGTCAGTAAAATTCTGCTGCGTATGATGTCTGAAATTTTGTTGCCTACAGTTTCTTCTAGGATTTTTATGGATTCATGAGTCAGATTTAAGTCTTTTATCCATTTTGAGTTTATTCTTGTGTAGGGTGTAAGTTGATGGTCTAGTTTCATTTTTTTGCATGTAGCTGTCCAATTTTCCCAACACCATTTATTAAAGAGGCTGTCCTTACTCCACTGTATGCTCTTGCTACCTTTGTCAAACACTAATTGAGCATATTCCCTTGGGTCCATTTCTGGGTTCTCTGTTCTGTTCCACTGGTCTATATGCCTGTTCTTGTGCCAGGACCAAACTGTTTTGATTACAGTGGCTTTGTAGTATAACCTAAAATATGTTAATGTGATTCCTCCAACTTTGTTCTTTTTTTTCCATGATTGCTGTGGCTATTTGAGGTCTTTTTTGGTTTCATATGACCTTTTGAAGTATTTGTTCTAGTTCTGTGAAGTATGTCTTTGGTATTTTGATGGGAATTGCATTAAATCTATAGATTGCTTTGGGTATTATGGACATTTTAATAATGTTAATTCTTCCAATCCATGAACAGGGTATTTGCTTCCATTTTTTTATGTCTTCCTCTATTTCTTTTTTCAACTACCTGTAGTTTTCTGTGAATAGGTTCTTTATTTCTGTGGTTAAGTTTATTCCTAGGTATCTTAATTTTTTTGACAGGAAGGTAAATGGGATTGTTTTTTTAGTTTCTTTTTTTCTGTGAGTTCATCATTGGTGTATAAGAATGCTATCAATTTCTTGACATTAATTTTGTATCATGCTACATTGCCAAATTCATTTATTAAGTCTAGTAAAATGTGATGGAGTCTTTGGGATTTTCTCCATATAATATCATGTCATCTGCGAATAATGACAGTTTCATGTCTTCCTTTCCAAATTGGATCCCTTTTATTTTTTCTTCCTGTCTGATTGCTGTGGCTAAGACTTCCAGTACTTTGTTAAATAAGACTGGCGAAAGTGGGCATCCCTGTCTTGTTTTTGTTCTTAAGGGAAAAGCTTTTAGTTTCTGCCCATTGAGTAGGATGTTGGCTGTAGGTCGTTCATATATTGTCTTTATTATCAAGATATGATCTCTCTATTCCCACACTGCTGAGCGTTTTTTTCTGAAATGGATGCTGGATTTTGTTGAAGTATATTTTGGCATCTGTTGATATGATAATGTGATTTTTGTTCTTCATTGTGTTTATTTGGTGTATCACATTTATTGATTTGCAAATATTGTACCAGCCTTGCATCCCTGGAATGAATCCCACTTGGTCATGGTGAATAATTTTTTTGGTGTATTGCTGGATCCGATTTGGTAGTATTTTGTTCAGGATTTTGGCATCTATGTTCATCAGGGATATTGGTCTGTAGTTTTATTTGTTTGTAATGTCTTTTTCCGGTTTTGGAATTAGAATTATGCTGGCCTCATAAAAAGATTTTGTAAGTCATCCTTCTATTTGAATTTTTGAAATAGTTTGAGGAGAATGGGTGTTAGTTGTTCTTTGAATGTTTGGTAAACACCGATCCCCCCCCCTCCTTCCCCCATGGAGCCATCCAGGCCTGGGGGTTTTTTTTTGCTGGGAGAGTCTTGATTACATCTTCAATTTCTTCTGTTGTGATTAGTCTATGCAAGTTTTCTATCTCTTTCTGGTCCAGTTTTGGGAGACTATGTATTTCCAGAAATTTTTCCATTTTACTTTGATTGTCAAATTTGTTGCCATATAATATTTCATAGTAGTTGTTAACGATTTTCTGTATTTCTGTGGTATCAGTTGTTACTTCTCCTCTTTCATTTTTGATTTTCTGTATTTGGTTTCTCTCTCTTTGTTTCTTGGTGAGTCTAGCTATAGGTCCATCAATCTTGTTTATCTTTTCCAAAAAACAGCTCTTTCTTTACTTGATCCTTTGAATTGTTTTTTTTTATTGGTCTCTATGTAATTTATTTCTGCTCTGATCTTTACTATTTCCTTCCTTCTACTTGCTCTAGGCTTTGTTTGTTTGTTTGTTTGCTTTCCGGTTCTTAAAGTTGTGAGCTTAGGTAGTCTATTATAGATTTTTCTTTCTTCTTGAGGTAGGCCTGTAGTGCTATGAACTTCCCTCTCAGGACTGCTTTCACTGTATCCTATAGGTTTTGTGTTCATTTTCATTGGATTCCAGGAAGTTTTTAATTTCTTCCTTGTACTCCTTATTGACTCATTCATTGTTGAAAAACATGCTATTTAGCTTTCATGTGTTAAAATGACTTTGCATGTACTTGGTGCAATTGATTTCTAGTTTCATGCCATTGTGATCTTAGAAGATGCTTGATATGATTTCAATCTTCTTCAACTTGTTGAGACTTAGTTTGTGTCCTAACATGTGGTCTATCTTTGAGAATGCCCCATGTGCACTTGAGAAGAATGTGAATTCTGTAGTTTTGGGGTGTAATTCTCTGTAGATATCTATTAAATCCATTTGGTCTAGTGCTTCATTTAGAGTCTCTGTTTTCTTGCTATTTTTTTTTTTTTTTGTCTAGAAGATCTATACAGTGATGTCAGTGGGGTGTTGAAATCCCCTGCTATGATTGTATTGCTATCTTTTTCTCCTTTGAACTCTTCCAGAATATTTTTAATATATTTTGGTGCTCCTATATTGGGTGTATATATGTTTATCAATGTTATATCTTCCTGTTGGGTATATTCTTTCAATATTATGTAGTCGCCTTCTTTGTCTCTAGTTATGGCCTTCATTTTGAAATCTATTTTATCAGATGTGAGTATCGCTACCCTATTTTTTTTCCTTCCCGTTTGCTTGGAAGATTTTTTTTTCTATCCTTTCTCTTTCAACCTATATGAGTGTTTTGTTTTGAGGTGCATCTCCTGTAAACAACATATAGATGAGTCATTCTTTCTTATCCCATCAGCACTCTGTGTCTTTTTATGGGAGCATTCAATCCACTTATATTTTAGTTGGTTATTAATATGTACTTATTTATTGCCATTTTTGTTTAGTGTGGTTATAATTTTTTTCTATTTCTTTTGCTAATTACAGCAGTCATTTTAACATTTCTTGCAGTGCTTGTTTGGTGCTAACGTATTCCATTAGCCTTTTTTTTGTCGGGGAAGCTCTTTATTTGACCTTCTATTTTGAATGATAGCCTTGCTGGGTCGAGTAGTCTTGGATTCAGATCCTTGTTTTTCATGACCTTAATTACCTCATGCCATTCCCTTCTGGCCTGTAGTGTTTCTGTTGAGAAGTCAGCTGAGAGCATTATGAGGATTCCTTGGTAGGTAACTTGTTGCTTGTCTCTTGCTGCCTTTAGGATTCTTTCTTTGTCTTTAATGTTTGGCATTTTGATTACTGTGTGTCTTGGTTTAGGCCTGTTTGTGTTCTTCTTACTTGGGGCTGTCTGTCCTTTTTGAACTTGAATGCCTTCTTTCTTCATCAAATTAGGCAAGTTTTCAGTCACTATTTCTTCAAATATATTCTCTAACCCTTGCTCATTTTCTTCTTATTCGGCGATACCTATGATACGAATATTATTACGTTTTCAGTTGTCCCACAGTTCTCTTAAGCTGTTTTTCCTGTTTTTTAATTATTTTTTTCCTTTTGGTTTTCTGATTGGTTGATTTTATCTACCCTGTTTTCTAATTCACTGATCTGGTCCTTTTCTTCCTCTACTCTGCTGTTTATGTGTTTTTTATTTCTGATATGTCATTCTTCATTTCTTCTTGGTGGTTTTTAATTTTCAATTGGTTGATTTTCAACATTTCTATGTCTTTACTCATGGTGCTTATGTCCTTACACATGCTGTTGAGCTTCCTCAAAATCATGGCTTTGAATTCTAGTTCTGTTAACTTGCTTAACTGCACCTCATTTATCTCATCTTCTGTAGAGGTCTCTTGTTCTTTCATTTCACTTTTGTTTCTGTTTTTCACCATTTTGGCTATCACAGTGGGCTTTGGAGCCTGCCAAATTTTCCCTGTGTGTGTTGGTGTTCTGCAGTTTCTTGCTCCCTCTCCTTGGTGGATGAATTAGACAGGACCCTCGTTAAACACCACTGTCAGGTCTTACGTTTCTGGTTACAGTTGCTAGCCCAGGAATGTTACGGTTATCCTCTAGTTTTTTTTGGCTGGAGGCTATCAGTAGTGGTTACTTGAAAAGCCTTGGCTTCTCAGGTGAATGAAAAACTCCCTCAGGTGTTCAGCATAAGGGGATTTCTGGAGGATGGGGCAGATGCTGGTTGTTAATGGGTCTCAATTTGCATTTCAATGGCCACTTGGTGGGGTGTAATCTCAGAAGAATGGCCACCGCCTCTCCCCAGGGCCCTTGAAAGGAGTAAGATGACCACCATCCTGCGTGGCCCCAACTCAGCAAAAGCTCTGAGTACCCTCTAAATCCTGAGTGTTGCCACACAGTTCCAGTTCACTCCACCCTCCCTGTACCAGAACCAAAGGTGAGTGGCTGTGTCTATTTTAGCCTCTGTCCTGGCTCTGCACTGTGGAGCCGCTTTGGAGGTTAATGTAAGGATGCTTCTCACAGCTAAGGCCACTGCTGTTTGTGGGCTCCCAACCCCCCTCTTGTGCCTCCGTGATCATTCCAGGATTGATTCAGTGTCCCTGGTTATATGGTCCTCAAACCCGCTATTCTGCTGCTTTTTCCTGATGATTTGTCTATTTTCATTGTAATTCCAGTTTGGTCCTGGGAGAATGGTCTGTGTAGCTTCCATTTACTCCGCCGCCATTTTGGAATTTCCTCTCCATGGAATTCTTGTACACCAATGATGAACTCATAGAAAGAGAAACTAAAAAAAAAAAAAAAAAATCCTATTTACCATTGCAGCAAAAAAATTAAGGTACCTAGAAATAAACTTAACCAAGGAAATACAGAACCTATTCACAAAACACTACAGGTCATTAAAAAAAGAAATAGAGGAAGATATAAAAAAGTGGAAGCACATACCTTGTTCATATTTTTGAAAAATTAACATCATTAAAATGTTCATATTACCCAAATAAATCTATAAATGCAATGCAATCCCAATCAACATACCAACAACATACTTCACAGAACTAGAACAAATACTTCCAAAGGTCATATGGAACCAAAAAAGACCTCGAATAGCCACAGCAATCTTCAGAAAGAAGAACAAAGTTGGAGGGATCGCATTTCCAGATTTCAGGTCATACTACAAATCTTCTGTAATCGAAACAGCCTGGTACGGGCACAAGAACAGGCATATAGACCAGTGGGACAGAACAGAGAACCAAGAAATCGACCCAAGGCAATATGCTCAATTAATATTTGACAAAGGTGGCAAGAGCATACAGTGGAGTAAGGACAGCCTCTTTAATAAATGGTGTTGGGAAAATTGGACACCTACATGCAAAAAAATAAAACTAGACCATCAACTTACACCCTACACAAGAATAAACTCAAAATGGATAAAAGACTTAAATGTAGCTCATGAATCCATAAAAATCCTAGAAGAAACTGAAGGCAACAAAATTTCAGACATCATACACAGCAGAATTTTTACTGACACATCATGTAAGGAAACAGAAATAAAGGAGAGTATAAACACATGGGACTACATCAAACTCAAAAGCTTCTGCACAGCAAAAGATACTGTTATCAAAATGGAAAGGCAACCCACTGTATGGGAGAGCATAATTGCCAATGATATATCAGATAAGGGTTTAATTTCCAATATATATAGAATACTCATACAGCTCAACAAAAGGAAAACAAATAACCCAATTATAAAATGGGCAGAGGAACTAAATAGACACCTCTCCAAACAGGACATACAAATGGCCACGAGACATATAAAGAAATGCTCAACATCATTAATCATCAGAGAGATGCAAATTAAAACAACAATGAGATTATCACCTCACACTTGTCAGAATGGCCACCATCAACAAATCATCAAACAACAAGTGTTGGCGAGGGTGTGGAGAAAAGGGGACTCTAGTACACTGCTAGTGGGAATGCAGACTGGTGCACCCACTATGGAAAACACTATGGTGTTACTTCAAAAATTTAAAAAATGATCTGCCATTTGACCCAGTAATCCCACTTCTAGGAATATACCCTAAAAAGCCTGAAACTCCAATAGAAAGAAAATATGTACCCCCATGTTTATAGCAGCACTATTTGCAATCGCTAAAATCTGGAAGCAGCCCAAATGTCTATCAGTAGACAAATAGATAAAAAAGCAGTGGTACATATACACAATGGAGTACTATGCAGCTGTGAGGAAGAGCTCTTATCCTTTAAGACTACATGCAGGGATCTGGAAAGTATTATCCTAAGCGAAATAAGCCAAATAGAGAAATAGAATTATCATATGATCTCACTTATTTGTGGAATATAATGAACATAACAGTGTTAAGAACAGGATAGTCCCAGAGAGGTGTAAGTAGGGTGCAGACTGACAATCCTCAGAAGGGAGGGTGTGGGCGTGGGGGGGAGGTAAACCACACAACTTATATGCATGTACACATAAACAATGAACCTGGACATCAAAACTGGGGTCAGGGCGGGGATGGAGGGGGCGGCGGTTCTCAATCGGGGAAAAAGGAGAAACATCTGTAACAAAAATTAATTAATTAATTAATTTAAAAAGAAACTGAAACTTGCAAAAAAATAATGTCATTGATTTCTTTTTTTAAAAGTATTTTTATTGATTATTAGAGAGAGAGGAAGGGGGAAAGAGAGAGAGGTAGAAATATTAATGACTGTTTGCCTTCTACTGGAGATCAGTCCCACATCTGGGCATGTGCCCTGACTGGGAATCAAACCAGCAACCTCTTGGTGCATGGGTCGATGCTCAACCACTGAGCAACACCATCCAGACATTTGTATTTTTAATGACTGCTGAGTTATACATTATAATACACAGATTGGCACACGTGTTTAATTGAAACTGCTATGGGACACTCTAGAGCAGATTTCAGCAGTATCAAATATACCCTTTCCTCTCCTCATTCTTCCTCTCTTCTGTGTTGCAAATTTATCTTTCCCCAAACATCTCTCATACTTATAGGAAATGCAGTCTCCTGGGAAATGTGTCAGCACTCAGCACTACTCTGCACTGAATTTTAGCTACCTTCAAAATCCAAGCTCTTTAAGACCACCTTGGCTTTTGCAAAGTCACCATATAGTTCCTACATTAGAAAACTAAACAGTTTTTTTTTTTTTAAATGTCATGGGACACAAATTGTTAAAAGTTAGCTCCGTTTGTTTTTTACAATTCTTAAATTGTTTATTTATTTTTCAGGGGTGTGGAGGTGTGGTAATGGTATTGATTCTCTGCTTACTAATTTTTAGAAATTTTTTTGTTGTTCTTTGACTGTGTATGTGTGTGTGTGTGAGAGAGAGAGAGAGAGAGAGAGAGAGAAAGAGACAGCGAGACAGACAGAGAGAGACAAAGAGAGAAAGAGAGGGAGTGTATTTCTTCCACTGGAAAAACAAAATATAAGTTTCCTTGCCCACCGTGGAAAAAATATAACATACGACTAAATTCTTTCCTGAGAGCACAGAGAACCAAAAGCAGGTGGCTTAGATCAGGGTGGTGAGGAATTTTTGTCATTTCCAGAAGGAAACATGAGTCATAGTGTGTGACATTTTGGGAGGCCTAAATCAGAGCTATCGAGGAAGTCAGTTCTCAGACAGTTTAACTTAGAACCACAATGTAAATTAATTAAATGCCTTCAATATCTTGTCTTTCTCCAAGTTGGCTACAGACTTAGACGTTCCAGTTATTTTCTTTCAAGAACAGAGAATAATTTAACAGTTGAAGAATTTTCCCAATCTACTTCTGAGGCAACTAGACCTGGAGATTATAATTAATATATATCTTTTAGAAAGGAGAAAAGAGACTGTGTAACAGAGGGAAGAAGAAGACTGATCTAAAATCTATTAATATATGAATCATGGTCAAGTTAAATTATATTGTTAGAAAAATTAAATTATTACAGACAGCTAATATTTTAACAAACTTTCTTTTCCTCTTTGAGGACAAAATGTACTTGAGAAAAATCTTTCCACACACTTAAATTTCTTGTTGCTATGAGCCTTTTACAAAGGCTCAATACTCAAAAAAGTACCAGAATGGTAAGGTAAACCCTATATAACCATTCAGAAGAATATGGTAATGGGTAGAATTCATGGAATGAGAAGAAATAATGTTCTTTGGGGCTGGAAGACAGGTGGCACTGGCTTAGAGTGGGAGTAAGCTGTGGAAGAAGCACAGGGATAGCAAGATGGGATGCCTTTCCAAGATTAATTTAGAGCCATTACTAAGACGTTTAAAGTAAAATAAATTAGAAATGTTTTTAATTTTGACACTGAGAGCATATAAAAATCTTTATATGTTATAGTTTCAGGAGCTTGATGATTCATAGGCCTAATAAATTATAATATGGTCTGATTATCAAATAGAGGTGTAATGAATTCAGACAAATAACTTTGGCTGCTCCCAATTTCCACCATTATCTCCTTGAAGGTTGAAAGCCAAGGAGGATTTTAGTTTGACATGATAGTTTCCTATTGTCTCTGATAACCACTTAGAGGGAACCAGCTGCTGTTGTTAAGCCCGGGAAAATATGCTTGGAGGCAAATATAGCCCTTGGCAACCTCAGAAACATGTGTATAGATGGGAAAAGAAGTAAGAGTAACATGTGTTGCACAATCTAGAAACTTAGGAGATATGTACACACATGCACACATAGAGACATGCATAATATGAGGCATGAAGCTCCATGATCCATTTGGGATTATCAAAGAGTTAAAAGAACTTTAGACTTGATAGTAGCAGAAAATCTGTTCTACTGGCCTTCTACATGTAAGTGGTAAAAAGACATTATTAATATTATCACTTTATTAAAGTTTCCCCCTGTCCTGGCCGGTTTGGCTCAGCGATTAGAGCATCAGCCTGTGGTCCACAGAGACCCAGGTTCGGTTACCACTAAGGGCATGTTCCTTGGCTGCAGTTTGTCCCCGGCCCTGGTTGGGTCATGTGGGTGGTGGCCACTCCATGTGTCCCTTTCACATCAATGTTTCTCTCTCTCTCTTCCTCTCTCTCCCTCCCGCTCTATCTGAATAAGAAATGGGAAAATGTCCTCGGTGAGGATAAAAAAAATAATAAAACAAATAAAAGTTTCTCTCTGGATCAGGTTTAAACTAGGCTAAGCCCTGGCTGGTTTGGCTCAGTGGTTGGAGTGTCAGCCTGTGGACCAGAGAGTCCCTGGTTCGGTTCCCACTAGGGGCACGTATCAAAAAACAAAAACAAGAAACTGGGCTAAGACCCGTCCTCTGGGATTTTCAGGGTGGCCTTTTGCCCCATCAAACTTTTTAGAATTTAGCAGAGCACTTGATCCTTGCCACCTTCAAGCTATTCTGGTACTGTCATATAAAGTATGGTGGGACAAAAGCAAAATGAAAAAGCACAGAATTTATCGTCACAAGGCCTAGTTTCAACTTTCCAGTTTGTCCTTGCAAGCTGTGAGCTAGAAATTCTCAGTCTGGGCTTCAGTGACCTCATTCCTAGAAGCAGGGATTACAATGGTAGGGTTGCAGTGAGGACCCAAAGCAGTAAGTACTCAGCAGTAGTAAAACCATAGCACCCTGAGCATTGCTACATGATGGTGTGGTAACTGTGCACAATGAGGGGGGTCTTCTTCTAGACATTTTTTCTTTTCTTCTTCTTGGTCCATTAAAAAAGTATTTCTAAAGTCTATCCACTACCCTCTTTCCTCCCATCAGTGCTGTGGTTCAGACCTTCTTGCTGTTGTACCTGACTATTTTCAGGAGGCTCCTTCCTGAAAGCTCCCACCTCATTCCTTTGCTCTTGCTGTTTCTAATTCCTGGCATACTCTTCCCCTGGATGCTGACATGGCTTTCGTTTCACCCATGCCTGTTCAAAGGTCAACTCCTCAAACAGGCTTTCCTCAACCACCCTGTGTAAAATAGCACCGACCCATCCCCCAATCTCCCTTACCCTGTTTTATATTTTCCATAACATTTATAATAAACTTCTATAATTACTTAGTTATTTTTATGTAAATGAACGTTTTATTTTAGAATACTTTTAGATTTATAGAAAAGTTTGAAAAATAATACAGGGAGTTCCTGTATGTCCCTTACCCAATTTCCTCTGTTAGCATTTTATATTGTTATGGTGCATTTGTTACAACTAAAGAATCACATTGATCCACTACTATTTTTAATTGATTTTAGAGAGAGGAAGGTAAAGAGAAATATCAAGGTAAGAGAGAAATATGGATCGGTCATGTCCTGCACATGCTCTCATCAGGGATCAAACCTGACACCCAGGTATGTGTTCTGACCAGGAATCAAACCTGCCATCCTTTGGTTCATGGGATGATACTCCAACCACTGAGCCACACAGGCCAGGGTGATGCACTAGTACTATATTAAGTTAATGTCACTCTTTATCTAAACTTTCTTAGTGTTTTCCTAATGTCCTTTTTCTATTTAAGGATCGCATATAGGATATCACGTGGCATTCATTCTTACCTTCCTCTAATCTATGATAGTTTTTCAGACTTTCTTTGTTTTTGATGACTTCAACACTTTTGAGAAGTACTGGTCAGGTGTTTTATAAAATGTTCCTCAATGTGTGTTTTATTTCTGAAGATTTTCTCATGGTTAGACTTGGATTATAGGTTTTGGGAAGGAAGGACATAGACATAAAGCACTCTTCTCATCACATCATATCCAGGATACATACTATCAACAGGTTTTATCACTGTTGAGGTTGACTGTAATTATCTGAGACAGTGCAGATCTGTCAGGTTTTTTCATTGTAAAATTACTTTAACACCCCCAAACCAATTTCCATACTTTGCTCTTTGGAAATAAGTCACTAAGCACAGCCTACATTCAAGCTGTGGTGAGATAACTTGACCTCCTTGACAAGGGAACATCTACCTAAATTAAAGAAAATTCTTGTGTGCAGGATATTTGTGTTTTTTTTTTTCTGCTTATTTATACAATCATTTACTTATATCAGTGAAGTTATGTCTTACATTTACAATACAGTTAGATTATTTTGTCATACTCTGCATTCCTTCTTGGGATCCACCAACCTTCTGGTTGATTTCCTTTTAAAAATTTATTATTGACAGTATTACAGATGTCTCTCATTTTCCTCTCACTTACCCCCCCTCAACCCACCCCTGCTCCACCTCAGGCCTTTACTACACTATTGTCTTTGTCCATGGGTTGTGCCTATATGCATATATGTTGTTTGGTTAACTTCTTCCTGTCCCCTCTACTCTGTTCCCTCTACTCCATCCCCTCTGAGATATGTCATTCTGTCCGATGCGTTCATGCCTCTGGACCAATTGTGTTCATCAGTTTATTTTATTCATTAGATTCCACATATAAGTGAGATCATGTGATATTTGTCTTTATCTGACTGGCTTTTTGCTTAATACAATAATCTCCATGTTCATCCACGCTGTCACAAAGGATAAGACATCCTTCTTTATTATAGTTGGATAGTACTCCATTGTGTAAATGTAACACAGCTTTTCTATTCACTTCATCTACTGATGGACACTTGAGCTGTTTCCAGATCTTAGCTATTGTAAATAATGATGCTTTGAACATAGAGGTGCATATATTCTTTTTGACTGGTGTTTCAGTATTCTTAAGATATATTGTTTGTTTGTTTTATCCTCACTTGAGACATTTTTGCATTTATCTTCAGATAGAGCAGGCAGAAGAGAGGGAGGAAGAGAGAGAGAGAAACATTGATGTGAGAGAGGCACATCGAGTGGTTGCCACCTGCACAACCCCAACTGGGGTTGGGGACAAAATGCAACGGAAGTATATGCCCTTAGCGTGAACCAAATCCGAAACTCTATGGTCCATGGGCCGATGCTCTAACTGCTGAGCCAAACCGGCCAGGGCTTAGGATATATTCTAAGAAGGGGATCATGGGATAAAATGGCAGTTACATTTTTAATTTTTTGAGGAAACTCTATACTGTTTTCCAAGTGTTTGCAACAGTCTGCATTCTGATCAGCAGTGGACTAAGATTCCCTTTTCTCTACATCCTCACCAGCACTTGTTGTTTGTTGATTTATTGATGGTAGCCATTCTGGCTGGTGTGAGGTGGTACCTCATTGAAGTTTTAATTTGCATCTCTCTGATGGTTAGTGACATTGAGCATTTTTTCATATGTTTATTGACCATCTGTATGTCCTCTTTGGAGAAGTATCCATTCAGATCCTTTGCCCATTTTTCAATTGGATTGTCTGTATTCCTGGTGTTGAGTTGTACAAGTTCTTTGTATATTTTGGAAATTAACCACTTATCAGATGTATCATTGCCAAATACATTCTTCCATACAATGGGTTCTCTTTTCATTTTGTTGGTGGTTTCTTTTGCTATGCAGAAGCTTTTTAGCTTGATGTAGTCCCATTTGTTTATTTTTCCTTTGTTTCTTTTGCCCTAAGAGATTTATCAGTGAAAATACAGCTACGTGAGATGTCTGAGTTTTTGTTGCCTATGGTTTGTTCTAGGATTTTTATGGTTTTGTGACTTACATCTAAGCCTTTTAATCTATTTTGAGTTTATTCTTGTGTATGGTGTAAGTTGGTACACTAGTTTCTTTCCTCCCTCCCTTCCTCCCTTCCTTCCTTCCTTCCTTCCTTCCTTCCTTCCTTCATTCCTTCCTTCCTTCCTTCCTTCCTTCTTTCCTTCCTTCTTCTTTCTTCCTTCCTTCCTTCCTTCCTTCCTTCCTTCCTTCCTTCCTTCCTTCCTTCCTTCCTTCCTTCCTTCCTTCCTTCCTTCCTTCCTTCTTTCTTTCTTTCTTTCTTTCTTCTTTCTTTCTTCTTTCTTTTCATGTATCTGTCCAATTTTCCCAACACCATTTATTGAAGAGACTATCTTTACCCAATTGTATGCTCTTGCGTCCTTTGTAAAATATTAATTGACCATATTGTTGTGGGTCAATTTCTGGGGCCTATGTACTGTTCCCTTAGAATATAAGCCTGTTCTTATGCCAGTACCAGGATGTTTTGATTACAGTCGTTTATAGTATAGTTTGATATCCGGTATTGTGATTCTTCTAACTTTCTTCTTTTTTTCTCAATATCACTGCGGATATTCAGGAATTTCTGTTTCATATAACATTTTGGAGTATTTGTTCTAGATCTCTGAAATATGGTATTTTAATAGGGATTTTGTTGAATCTTTAGATTGCTTTAGGTAGTATGGACATTTAATGATGCTAATTCTTCCTATCCATGAACACAGTATATGCTTCCACTTGTTGGTATCTTTATCTATTTGTTTTTTCAATGTCCATAGTTTTGCAAGTATGGGTCTTTGGTGCAATTGTGTATGGGATTTTTCTTTGTTTTTTGTTGTTGTTTTTTTTAGTTTCTCTTTCTGACAGTTAATTATTGGTGTATAAAAATTTCATTGATTTCTGGGTATTAATTTTGTACTCTGCTACTTTGCTGAATTCATTGATTAACTTTAGCTGTTTTTTAGTGGAATCTTTAGCATTTTCTATGTACAGTATCATGTCATCTACAAATAATGTCAATTTTACTTCTTCCTTTACAACTTGGATACCTTTTATTTCTTCTTATTGTCTGATCACTGTAGCTAGGACTTCCAGTACTATCTTGAATAAAAATGGTGAAAGTGGACATCCCTGTCTTGTTCCTGATCTTAAGGAAAATGTTTTTAGTTTTTATTCATTGAGTATGATGTTGTCTGAAGGTTTGTCATATATGGTATTTATTATGTTGAGGTATGATTCCTCTATTACCACCTTCCTGAGAGTCATTATAAATGGGTGCTGAATTTTGTTGAATGCTTTTTCTGCATCTATTGATATGATCATGTGATTTTTGTCCTTCATTTTGTTTATAAAAAGTATTACATTTATTGACTTGGAAATATTGTACCAGTTTTGTACCACCAGAAAAAATCCCACTTAGTCATGGTGTATGATCTTTTTAATGTATTGCTGGATCTGATTTGCTAATATTTTGTTGCAGATTTTAGCACGCATGTTCAACAAGGATATTGGCCTGTTATTTTCTTTATTTGTCATATCTTTATGTGGTTTTTGAAGTAGGATCATGCTGGCTTTGTAAAAACCAAACCAAAACAAAACTTGGAAGTCTTCCGTTCCTTCTCTTGAATTTTTTAGAATAGTTTGAGGGGGATAGCTGTTAGTTCTTCTGTAAATATTTGGTAATACTCTCCTGTGAATCCATTCAGTCCAGGGCTTTTGTTTTCTGAGAGGTTTTATTTTATTTTTTTAAATTTTATTACTGCTTCAAATTCATTAGTTGTTATTGGCCTATTCAGGTTTTCTGATTCTTCCCAATTGAGTTTTGGATGATTGTATTATTCTAGGAATTGTCCATTTTACCCAGGTTGTCCAGTTTGTTGGCGTATATTTGTCCATAGTATTTTTTTTACCATCCTTTGTATTTTAGTGATGTCAATTGTTACTTCATCTCTTTTATTTCTGACTTTATTAATTTGGGTCTTCTCTCTTTGTTTCTTGATAACTTTGGGTAAAGGTTCATCAATATTGTTAATCTTTTCAAAGAATCAGTTCTTGCTGGCTAGTGTAGCTCAGTGGATTGAGTGTTATCCCATGGAATGAGATGTCCAGGTTCTATTCCTGGTCAGGTCATATGTCTGGGTTGTCATCTTGATCCTGAGTAGGGGGTGTGCAGGAGGCAGCCAACTGATGTTTCTCTCTGATGTTGATGTCTCTATCTCTCTCTCCCTTCCTCACTCTAGAAAATCAATAATATTTTTTAAAAAGAATCAGCTCTTGGTTTCATTGGTCATATGCAATGCTTTTAGTCTCTATGCCATTTATTTTCACTCTGATTTTTATTATTTCCTTCCTTCAACTTACTCTAGACTTCTCTGTTGTTATCTTTCTAATTCTCTTAGCTGTAGGATTAGATTGCTTATTTAAGCTTTTTATTTCCTCCTCCTCCTCCTCCTCCTCTTCTTCTTCTTTTAGTTAAGCCTGTAATGTTATTTATTAATGTTATTTATTAATGTTATTTATTAATGTTATAAACTTCCCTCTTAGTACTGTTTTCACTGTACTCCATAGATTTAGGTTTGCTGTGTGTTCATTTTTGCTTGTTTCCAGGATGCTTTTTAAAAATTTCTTTCTTGAGCTTATTGGTAATTCATTCAATGTTTAATAATGTGCTATTTAGCCTCTATATGTTTACATAATTTTGAGTTTTATTTATTGTGGTTAATTTCTAGTTTTATGCCATTTTGGTCTGAGGAGATGCTTGATATGGTTTCAAATTTCTTGATTTGTTAAGATTTATTTTGTGTCCCCACATGTGGTCTATCTTTGAGAATGTTCCATGTGCACTTAAGAAGAATGTATATGATGCTGCTTTGGAATGAAATGCTCTGTAAATATAAATTAAATATATCTTATCTAGTCTGCCATTTAAGGTTACTGTTTCCTTATTGATTTTGTCTGGAAGATCTATCCAGTGATGTCAGTGTGGTGTTAAAGTCCGCTATTATACTGTTTTGCTATCAATTTCACCCTTAAAGTCCACCCAGAGTTTTTACAATATATTTACGGGTTCCTATGTTGGGTCTGTAAATGTTTACAAGGATTATATTTTCTTGTTGGATAGCTCTTTTTATCATTATGTAGTGACCTTCTTTGTCTCTTGTTATAGCCTTTGTTTTGAGTCTATTATGTCAGAGATAAATATTGCTATCTCAGTTTTTTTCATTACCATTTGCTTGGAATATTTTTCCATCCTTTCACATTTAGTCTATGTGAATATCTTTTTCTGAGGTGGGTCTCTTATAGACAGCATATATGTGAGTCATGTCTTCTTTTCCATTCAACTACCCTATGTCATTTGACTGAAATATATAAACCACTTACATTTAAGGTTATTATTGATAGATGTCCTGGCAGGTTTGGGTCAGCGGTTGGAGTGTCAGCCTGCAGACCAGAGAGTCCCAGGTTCGGTTCCCACAAGGGACACGTAAAAAATAAAAAATAAAAAAAGTTATTATTGATAGGTACGTAGTTATTGTCATTTTTTCTTTATAACCATGTTCCCCCCTCTCTCTCAACTATTTCTTCTTCTTAAAGCAGTCACTTTAACATATTTTGCAATGCTGGTTTGCTGGTAGTATACTCTTTCAAACTTTTTTTCTTTTGTCTAGAAAGCTCTCTGTTTCACCTTCAATAGTAAATGATAGCCTTGTTGAATAGACTAGTCTTGGATTCTTGGATTCAGGTCATTGTTTTGCTGACTTTGCATATTTCATGACAATGTCGCCGCTGCCTTGTTCTCCTCCTCCTCCTCCTCCTCCTCCTCCTCCTTCTTCTTCTTCTTCTTCTTTTCCTCCTCCTCCTCCTCCTCCTCCTCCTCCTCCTCCTCCTCCTCCTCTTCCTCGTCCTTCTTCTTCTTCTTCTTCTTCTTTTTTTTAGTGTGGCCCCATAACATTTTATTTCCAATTTAAAAAATTTAAATATTTTATTTCCATTTTATTTTTTTAAATTATACATTTATTTTTATTACAGAAGTTTCTCCTTTTCCTGCCACTTATCCCCTCTTCCCCCACCAAATTTGCCCTGTCTCCAGCTTTGTTGTCCATTTCCATTGCTCATGAGTACATGCATATAAGTTCTGTGGTTAATCTCTCCCCCACCACCACCTCTTCTGGGGATTGTCAGTCTGTACCCGACTTCCACGTGTCTGGGACTACCCTGTTCTTCAGACTGTTATGTACATTGTATTTCACAAATAAGTGAGATCATATGATACTTGTCTTTCTTTGTCTGGCTTGTTTCCCTTAGGATAATAGTTTCCAGGTCCCTCCATGTAGTCTCAAAGGATAAGAAATCTTTCTTTCTTGCAGCTGCATAGTACTCCATTGTGTACATGTACCACAGCTTTTTTATCCATTTGTCTACTGATGGACATTTGGGCTGTTTCCAGATCTTAGCTATTGTAAATAGTGCTGCTACAAATATGGGGGTATATATATTCTTTCTGATTGGTGTTTCAGGCTTCTTAGGGTATATTCCTAGAAGTGGGATCACTGGGTAAAATGGAAGTTCAATTTTTAATTTTTTGAAATAACATCAGAGTGTTTCCCATACTGGCTGCACAACTCTGCATTCCAACCAGCAGTGTACTAGAGTTCCCTTTTCTCCACACCCTCGGCAATCCTTGTTGTTTGATGATTTTTTGATGGCGGCCATTCTGACAGTTGTGAGGTGATACTTCATTGTTGTTTTAATTTGCATATCTCTGATGATTAGTGATATTGAGCATTTCTTCATATGTCTCTTAGCCATTTGTATGTCCTGTTTGGAGAGGTGTCTATTTAGGTCCTCTGCACATTTTGTAATTGGGTTCTTTGTCTTCCTTTTCTGGAGTTGTATGAGCACACTATATATTTTGGAAATTAAACACTTATCTGATATATCATTGGCAATTATGCTCTCCCATATAGTGGGTAGCCTTTCGATTTAATGATTGTATCTTTTGCTGTGCAGAAGCTTTTGAGTTTGATGTAGTCCCATGTATTCATTTTCTCCTTTGTTTCTATTGCCTTAGGTGATGTATCTGTGAAAACTCTGCCGTGTATGATGTCTGAAATTAGGTTGCCTACAGTTTCTTTTAGGATTTTTAAGGATTCATGAGTCAAATTTAAGTCTTTTGTCGATTTGAGTTGATTCTTGTGTAGGGTGTAAGTTGATGGTCTAGTTTCATTTTTCTGCATGTAGCTGTTCAATTCTCCCAACACCATTTATTAAAGAGGCTGTCCTTACTCCAATGTATGCTCTTGCCACCTTTGTCAAATATTAATTGAGCATATTGCTATGGGTCCATTTCTGGGTTCTCTGTTCTGTTCCACTGGTCTATATGCCTGTTCTTGTGCCAGTACCAGACAGTTTTGATTACAGTGGCTTTGTCGTATAACCTGAAATCTGGTAATGTGATCCCTCCAACTTTGTTCTTCTTTTTAAGATTTCTGAGGCTATTCGAGGTCTTTCTTGGTTTCATATGAACTTTTGAAGTATTTGTTCTAATTCTGTGAAGTATGTCGTTGGTATTTTTTTTTATTGATTAATTTTTGTTACAGATGATTCTCCTTTTTTCCCCCACTGATTCCCCCCTCCCCCTTCCCTCCCTGCCCCTTCCCCAGATTGTTGTCCATGTCCACTGTTCATACATACATACATATAAGTTCTGTGGTTCATCCCTCTCCCACCTCCCCACTCCTTAGGGGATTGTCCTCAAACTGTTATGTTCATTATATTCCACAAATGAGTGAGATCATATGAAACTTGCCTTTCTCTGTTTGGCTTGTTTTGCTTAGGATGATACGTTCAAGGTCCCTCCATGTAGTCTCAAACAATAAGAGATCTTTCTTTCTTACTGCTGCGTAGTACTCCATTGTGTATATGTACCACAGCTTTTTGATCCATTCGTCTACTGATGGGCACTTGGGCTGTTTCCAGATCTTAGCGATTATAAATAGTGCTGCTACAAAGATGGGGGTACATATATTCTTTCTGATTGGTGTTTTATGCTTCGTAGGGTATATTCCTAGAAGTGGGATCACTGGGTCAAATGGGAGATCAATTTTTAATTTTTTGAGGTGACACCATATTGTTTTCCATAGTGGCTGCACCAGTCTGCATTCCCACCAACAGTGTACTAGAGTCCCCTTTTATTTTGATGGGGATTGCATTGAATCTATAGATTGCTTTGGGTAGTATGGACATTTTAATGATGTTAATTTTTCCAGTCCATGAACAGGGTATGTCCTTTCACTTTTTTATATCTTCCTCTACTTCTTTTTTCAATGACATGTAGTTTTCTGCGAATAGATGCTTTTTTTCTTTGGTAAAGTACATTCCTGGATATCTTAATTTTATTGCAGCAAATGTAAATGGGACTGTTTTCTTAGTTTCTCTTTCTGTGAATTCATCATTGATGTATAAGAATGCCACCCATTTCTTGACGTTAATTTTGTATCTTGCTACTTTGCCAAATTCCTTAATTAAGTCTAGTATATTTTAGATGTAGTCTTTGGGGTTTTCTACATATAGTATCCTGTCATCTGCGAATAATGACAGTTTCACTTCCTCCTTTCCAATTTGGATCCCATTTATTTTTTCTTCCTGTATGATTCCTGTGGCTAGGACTTCCAGTACTATGTTAAATAAGGGTGGTGAAAGTGGGCATCCTTGCCTTGTTGCTCTTCTTAAGGGAAATGCTTTTAGTTTTTTCCCATTGAGTATGATGTTGGCTGTAGGTCTTTCATATATGGCCTTTATTATGTCGAGATATGATCCCTCTATTCCCACATTGCTGAGCATTTTCGTCAGAAATGGATGCTGGATTTTGTTGAAGGCTTTTTCAACATCTATTGATATGATCATGTGGTTTTTATTCTTCATTTTATTTATGTGGTGTTTCCCGTTTATTGATTTGCAAATATTGTACCAGCCTTGCATCCCTGGGATGAATCCCACTTGGTCATGGTGGATAATTCTTTTGGTGTATTGCTGGAGCCGATTTGCTAGTATTTTGTTCAGGGTTTTGGCGTCTATGTTCATCAGGGATATGGGCCTGTAGTTTTCCTTCTTTGTAGTGTCTTTTTCTGGTTTTGGAATTACAATTATGCTAGCTTCATAAAATGAGTTTCGAAGTCTTCCTTCTTTTTGAATTTTTTGAAATAGTTTGAGTAGAATGGGTGTTAGTTCTTCTTTGAATGTTCCGTAAAACTCCCCCATTAAGCCACCTGGGCCTGGGCTTCTGTTTGCCGGGAGAACCTTGATTACATCTCCAGTTTCTTCTGTTGTTATTGGTCTGTTGAAGTTTTCTGTCTCTTCCTGGTCCAGTTTTGAAAGACTATGTATTTCTAAAAATTTGTCCATTTGTCTTAGATTGTCAAATTTGTTGCCATATAATTGTTCATAGTAGTTTTTAATGATCTTTTGTATTTCTGTGGTGTCATTTGTTACTTCACCCCTTTCGTTTCTGAGTTTGTGTATTTGGGTTCTCTCTTTGTTTCTTGGTGAGTCTAGCTAAGGATCCATCAATCTTGTTTATATTTTCGAAAAACCAGTTCTTTGTTTCATTGATCATTTGAATTGATTTTTGGACTCTATGTCATTTATTTCTGCTCTGATCTTTACCATTTTCTTCCTCTTATTTGCTCTGTGGTTTTCTTTTGGTTGCTCTCTAGTTCTTTAAGTTTTGAAGTTAGATAGTCTATAAGAGATTTTTCTTGTTTTTTGAGATAGGCCTGTATTGCTATGAACTTCCCTCTCAGAACTGCTTTCACTGTATCCCATAGATTTTGTGTTGTTGTGTCTACATTTTCATTGGTTTCCAGGATGTTTTTAATTTCTTCCTTGATCTCCTTTGTACCCATTCATTGTTTAATAACATGCTATTTAGCTTCCATGTGTTCAAATGTTTTTGCATGTTCTTATTTTTATTGATTTCTAGTTTCATGTCATTGTGATCTGAGAAGATGCTTGATATGAGTTCAGTCTTCTTGATCTTGTAGAGACTTAGTTTGTGCCCTAAAATGTAGTCTATCTTTGAGAATGTGCCATGTGCACTTGAGAAGAATGTGAATTCTGTAGTTTTGGGGTGCAATTCTCTGTATATACCTATTAAATCCATTTGGTCTAGTGCTTCATTTAGAGTCTCTGTGTTCTTGCTAATGTTTTGTCTAGAGGATCTGTCCAGTGATGTCAGCAGGGTGTTGAAGTCCCCTGCTATGATTGTATTCCTATTGCTTTCTCCTTTGAAGTCCTCCAGAAGATTTTTAATATATGTTGGTGCTCCTATATTTGGTGCATGCATGTTTTTCAAGGTTATATCTTCATGTTGAATAGATCCTTTCAATATTATGTAGTGGCCTTCTTTGTCTCTAGTTATGGCCTTCATTTTGAAATCTATTTTATTAGATATGAGTATTGCTATACCAGATTTTTTCCATTCCGTTTGCTTGGAAGATTTTTTTCCATCCCTTTAATTTCAACCTGTATGAGTCTTTTGTTGTATTTTGGGTCTCTTGTAAACAACATATAGATGAGTAATGCTTTCTCATTCAATCAGCTATTCTGTGTCTTTTTATGGGAGCATTCAATCCATTTACATTTAAGGTAATTATTGATATGTACTTATTTATTGCCATTTTTGTTTAGTGTGGTTATATTTTTCTTCCCAATTCTCCTGGTAACTACAGCAGTCCTTTTAACATTTCTTGCAGTGCTGGTTTGGTGCTAATGTATTCCCTTAGCCTTTTTTGGTCTGGGAATCTCTTTATTTGACCTTCCATTTTGAATGATAGCCATGCTGGCTAGAGTAGTATTGGATTCAGATCCTTGTTTTCCATGACCTTGATTACCTCATGCCATTCTCTTCTGGCCTGTAGTGTTTTTGTTGAGAAGTCAGCTAAGAATGGGCTTTCCTTTTTAGGTAAGGTGTTGCTTCTCTCTTGCTGCTTTTAGGATTCTCTCTTTGTCTTTAATTTTTGGCACTCTGATTACTATGTGTCTTAGTGTGGGCCTGGTTAGGTTCTTCTTACTTGGGGCTCTCTGTGCTTCTCGAACTTGAATGCCTTCTTCCTTCACCAAATTAGGGAAGTTTTCTGTCACTATTTCTTCAAATATATTCTGTAACTCTTGCTCATTTTCTTCTTCTTCGGCGACCCCTATGATGCAAATGTTATTACGTTTCCAGTTGTCCCACAGTTCTCTTAAGCTGTTTTTTGTTTTTTAATTATTCTTTTACTTTGGTTTTCTGATTGTTTGATTTTTTCTACACTTTCTTCTAATTCACTGATCTGGTCCTCAGCTTCCTGTACTCTGCTATTTAGACTTTCCAATGTGTTCTTTATTTCTGATGTGTCATTCTTCATTTCTTCTTGGTGGTTTTTAATTTCCTACTGGTTGATTTTCACCATTTCTATGTCTTTACTCATGGTGCTCATGTCCTTACACATGCTGTTGAGCTTCCTCAAGATCATGGCTCTGATTTCTAGTTCTGTTTACTTGCTTAACTGTACCTCATTTATCTCATTTTTGGTAGAGATCTCTTGTTTTTCATTTTGCTTTTGTTTCTGTGTTTCACCATTTTGGCTATCACAGTGGGCTTTGGAGTCTGCCAAATTTTCCCTGTTTGTATTGGTGTTCTGCTGTTTGTCGCTCCCTCTCCTGAGTTTGGGTGAGGCACAGAGGACTCAAGTTAAACACCACTGTCAAGTCTTACTTTCCTGGATAGACTTGGTAGCCCAGGGAATGGTAGTTATCCTCTAGTTTTTTTACCTGGAGGCTATTAGTAGTGGTCACCTGAAGAACCTTGGTTTCTGAGTTGAATGAAAAACTCCCTCAGGTTCTTAGTGTAAGAGGATTTCCAGAGGGTGGGGCAGATGCTGGTTGTTAATGGGCCTCAATTAGCATTTCAATGGCCACTGGGTGTGTTTGAATCTCCAAGAGATAGGCCATCACCTCTCTACAGTTCCCTGAGAAGGAGTAAGATGACCACAGTCCTGTGTGGCTGCAACTGAGCAAAAGCTCTGAGCGCCCTCCAAATCCCCAGTGTACCCACACAGTTTTAGTCCAGTCTGCCCTTCCTCTGCTGGAGCCCAAGGTGAGTGGCTGCTACTCTTTGTGACTCTATCCTGGCTCTGCACTGTGGAGCCGCTTGGTAGTGTAACTCATGGGTGCCGCTCCCAGCTACTGGTGCCGCTCCCAGCTAAAACCATTGCTCCCATCCAAGGGGGTAGCTCCCAGCCAATGGCGCAGCCCCCAGCCAAGCCCGCAGGTCCCAACTGAGGCCACCGCAGATCCCAGCCAAGGGTGCAGCTCCCAGCCGAGGGTGCCGCAGTCCCAGCCTTTCCGGCAGCTCCCAGCCGAGAGCACAGATCCTAGCCAAGGCTGCAGGTCCCAGCTGAGACAGCTGCAGGGCCCAACCAAGGGTGCAGCTCCCAGGTAAGGACACATCTCCCAGCCGAGGGTGCTGCAGGTCACAGCCAAGTCTTCCGCAGCTCCCAGCTGAGGGTACAGCTCCCTGCGAGGCTGTACGTCCCAGCCAAGGTTGCATGTCCCAACTAAGGCCGCCACAGGTCTCAGCCAAGGCTGCTCCAGCTCCCAACCCAGTCCGCTGCAGACCATGTGCTGCAAGCCCCCTCTTGCATCTTCACAAGCCTACCAGGATTGTGTCAGTGTCCCTGGTTATGTGGTCCTCCAAGTAGCTTTTCGGTTGCCTTTTCCTGATGATTTGTCTTTATTTTTGTTATAATTCCAGATTGGTCCTGGGAGATGATCTGTGTAGCTTCCATTCACTCCACCGCCATTTTAAGTCTATATGCCTGATCTTGAACCAGTACCAGGCTGTTTTGATTATAGTGTCTTAGTAGTATAACTTGAAATCTGGTAATGTGATCCCTCCTACTTTTTTTTTCTTTTTCAAGATTGCTGTGGCTATTCGAGGTCTTTTTTGTTTCCATATGAACTTTTGAAGTATTTGTTCTACTTCTGTGAAGTATGCCATTGGTATTTTGATGGGGATTGCATTGAATCAATAGATTGCTTTGGGTAGTATGGACATTTTAATGATGTTAATTCTTCCAATCTATGAACAAGGTATGTGCTTCCACTTTTTTATATATTCCTCTATGTCTCTTTTCAATGACTGATAGTTTTCTGCGAATAGGTCCTTTATTTCTTTGGTTAAGTTTATTCCTAGGTATCTTAATTTTTTGCCACAATGATAAATGGGATTATTTTCTTAGTTTCTCGTTCTGTGAGTTCATTCTTGGTGTATAAGAACACCATCGATTTCTTGAAGTTAATTTTGTATCTTGCTATGTTGCCAAATTCATTTATTAAGTCTGGTAAATTTTTGATGGAGTCTTTGGGGTTTTCTATGTATAGTATCATGTCATCTGCAAATAATGACAGTTTTACTTCCTCCTTTCCAATTTGGATCCCTTTTATTTTTTCTTTCTGTCTGATTGCTGTGGCTAAGAATTCCAGTACAATGTTAAATAAGAGTGGCGAAAGTGGGCATCCTTGCCTTGTTCCTGTTCTTAAGGGAAATGCTTTTAGTTTTTGCCCATTGAGTACGATGTTGGCTGTAGGTCTTCAATATATGGCCTTTATTATGTCGAGATATGATCCCTCTATTCCCACCTTGCTGAGCATTTTTATCAGAAATGGATGCTGGATTTTGTTGAAGGCTTTTTCAACATCTATTGATATGATCATGTGGTTTTTATTCTTCATTTTATTTATGTGGTGTATCATGTTTATTGATTTGCAAATATTGTACCAGCCTTGCATCCCTGGGATGAATCCCACTTGGTCATGGTGGATAATTTTTTTGGTGGATTGCTGGAGCTGATTTGCTAGTATTTTGTTCAGGATTTTGCCGTCTATGTTCATCAGGGATATTGGCCTGTAGTTTTCTTTCTTTGTAGTTTCTTTTTCTGGTTTTGGAATTACAATTATGCTGGCTTCATAAAACGTGTTTGGAAGTCTTCTTTCTTGAATTTTTTGAAATAGTTTGAGGAGAATGGGTGTTAGTTCTTTTTTGAATGTTCGGGTAAACTACCTCGTGAAGCCATCTGGGCCTGGATTTTGTTTCCTGGGAGAGTCTTGATTACATCTTCAATTTCTTTTGTTGAAATTGGTCTGTTCAAGTTTTCTATCTCTTCCTGGTTCAGTTTTTGGAGACTATGGGTTTCTAGAATTTTGTCCATTTTGCTTAGATTGTCAAATTTGTTGCCATATAATTATTCATAATTGTTGTTAACTCTTTTGTATTTCTATGCTGTCAGTTGTTACTTCTCTTTCATTTCTGATTTTGTGTATTTGGGTTCTCTCTCTTTGTTTCTTGGTGAGTCTAGCTAAGGGTCCATCTATCTTGTTTATCTTTTTTAAAAACCAGTTCTTTGTTTCATTGATCCTTTGAATTGTTTTTCTTTTTTGGTCTCTATGTAGTTTATTTCTGCCCTGATCTTTACTATTTTCTTCCTTCTACTTGCTCCGGGGTTTTCTTTTTGTTTTCTCTCTTGTTCTTTGTGAGGTTAGATAGTCTACTTGAGATTTCTCTTGATTTTTTTTTTTTTTTTTTTGAGGTAGGTCTGTAGTGTTATGAACTTACCTCTCAGAACTGCTTTTGCTGCATCTCATAGATTTTGCATTGTTGTGTCTTCATTTTCATTGTTTTCCATGAAGCTTTTTATTTTTTCCTTGATCTCATCGGTGACCCATTCATTTTTTAATAAAATGCTATTTAGCTTCCATGTGTTCAAGTGTCTTCTCGCAATTGATTTCTAGTTTCATGCCATTGTGATATGAGAAGATGCTTGATATGATTTCAGTCTTCTTGAACTTGTAGAGACTTAGTTTGTGCCCTAACATGTGGTCTATCTTTGAGAATGTCCCATGTGCACTTGAGAAGAATGTGAATTCTGTAGTGTTGGGGTGGAATTCTCTGTATATATCTATTAAATCCATTTGGTCTAGTGCTTCATTTAGAGTCTCTGTTTCCTTGCTAATGTTTTGTCTAGAGGATCTGTCCATTGATGTCAGCGGCAGTTGAAGTCCCCTGCTATGATTGTATTTCTATCGCTTTCTCCTTTGAAGTCCTACAGAATATTTTAATATATTTTTGTGCTCCTATATTGGGTGCATATATGTTTATCAAGGTTATATCTTTCTGTTGGATAGATCCTTTCAATATTCTGTAGTGGCCTTCTTTGTCTCTAGTTATGGCCTTGATTTTCAAGTCTATTTTATCAGATATGAGTATTGCTACCCCAGCTTTTTATTCCTTTCGGTTTGCTTGGAAGATTTTTTCCATCCCTTCACTCTCAATCTATGTGTTTCTTTTGTTGCGAGGTGGGTCTCTTGTAAACAACCTATAGATGAGTCATGCTTTCTTATCCAATCAGCTACTCTGTGTCTTTTTATGGGAACATTCAATCCATTTACATTTAAGGTGATTATTGGTATGTACTTATTTACTGCCATTTTTGTTTAGTGTGGTTATATTTTTCTTCCCATTTATCCTACTAATTACAACAGTCCTTTTAACTTTTCTTGCAGTGCTAGTTTGGTGCTAATGCATTCCCTTAGCCTTTTTTGTCTGGGAAGCTCTTTATTTGACCTTCCATTTTGAATGATAGCCATGCTGGTTAGAGTAGTCTTAGATTCAGATCCTTGTTTTTCATGACCTTGATTACTTCATGCCATTCCCTTCTGGCCTGTACTGTTTCTTGTGAGAAGTCAGCTGAGAGCCTTATGGGGTTTCCTTTGTAGGTAACATGTTGCTTATCTCTTGCTACTTTTACTGTTCTCTCTTTTTGTTTAATTTTTGGCAGTTTGATTACTATGTGTCTTGGTGTGGGCCTGTTTGGGTTTTTGTTTCTTGGTGCTCTCTGTGCCTCTTGAACTTGAATGCCTTCTTCCTTTACCAAATTAGGAAAGTTTTCTGTCACTATTTCTTCAAATATATTCTCTAACCCTTGCTCATTTTCTTCTTCTTTGGGGACTCCTATGATATGAATGTTATTACATTTCCAGTTGTCGCACAGTTGTCTTAAGCTGTCTTCCTGTTTTTTAATCGTTTTTTTCTTTTTGGTTTTCTGATTGGTTGATATTTTCTACCCTGTCTTCTAATTCACTGATCCAGTCCTTAGATTCCTCTAATTTGTTTTTTAGACCTTCCAATGTGTTTCTGATTTCTGATATGTCGTTTTTAATTTTCAACTGGTTGATTTTCAACATTTCTATGTATTTACTCATGGTGCTCATGTCCTTACACATGCTGTTGAGCTTCCTCAACATTATGGCTCTGAATTCTAGTTCTGTTAACTTGCTTAACTGCACCTCATTTATTTCATCTTTGGTACAGGTCTTGTTCTTTCATTTGGCTTTTGTTTCTGTTTTTCACCATTTTGGCTATCACAGTGGGCTTTGGAGTCTGCCAAATTTTCCCTATGAGTGTTGGTGTTCAGCTATTTGTGGCCCCCTCTCCTGGGATTGGATGAGGCAGGGAGGACCCACTTTAACCTCCACTGTTAAGTCTTAAATTTCTTCTAGCTTTTTTTTGCCTGGAGGCTATTTGTAGAGGTCACCTGAAGAACCTTGGTTTCTGAGTTGCCTGAAAGACTCCCTCAGGTGCTCAGTGTAAGAGGATTTCCCAAGGGTGGGGCAGATGCTGGTTGATAGTGGGCCTCAATTAGCATTTCAATGGCCACTGGGTGGGGTTGAATCTCTGAGGGGGCCTCTGCCTCTCTCCAGATCCCTGGGTAGGAGTAAGATGACCACAGTCCTGTGTGGCTGCACTCAGGAAAAGCTCTGAGCATCCTCCAAATCCCAAGTGTCCCCACACAGTTCCATCCTGTCTGCCTTCCCTGTGCTGGAGCCGAAGGTGAGTGGTTGCTGCCAATTTAGCCTCTGTCCAGACTCTGCGTCATGGAGCCCCCTGGGACTTTTAACCCGAGGACGCTGCTCCCAGCTAAGGGTGGCCGAGTCTGCGGCACCAGCCGAGGGAGTAGCACTCAGCGAGTTCACAGGACTCAGCTGTGGTCATGGACACAGCCGAGGAGGCAGCAACTTCCAGCCGATTCCCCTGGTCCTAGCTGAGTCCGCTGGTCCCAGCCCAGGCTGCTGCGTACCGTTGGCTCCCGGCCACCTCTCGTGACCTTGCAAGCCTACCAGGATTTAGTCATTGTCCCTCTTTATGTGGTCCTCCAGGCTGCCTTTCGGTTGCCCCTTCCTGATGATGTGTCTTTATTTTTGTTGTAAATCCAGTTTGGTCCTGTGAGATGGTCTTTGTAGCTCCATTCACTCCACCACCACTTTTTTTCTCCTTAGTAGATTTTTAATATATGTTGGTGCTCTTGTATTGGGTACATATATGTTTACCAAGGTTATATCTTCCTGTTGAATAAATTCTTTCAGTATTATGCGGTGGCCTTCTTTGTCTCTATTTATGGTGTGAATTTTGAAATCTACTTTATTAGATATGAGTATTGCTACCCCAGTTTTTTTGTTCCTTTTGCTTGAAAGATTTTTTTTCTATTCCTTCACTTTCAACCTATGTGAGTCTTTTGTTGTGAGTTGGGTCTCTTGTAAAGAACATATATGTGAGTCATCCTTTCTTATCCAGTCAGCTACTCTCAGTCTTTTTTTGGAGCATTCACACCATTCACATTTAAGGTGATAATTTATATGTACTTATTTATTGCATTTTTTGTTTAGTATGGTTCTATTTTTCTTCCTATTATTTCTACTAATTACAGCATTTTTTCTAGCATATCTTGCATTGCTGGGTTGTTGTTTACATATTCCCTTAGCCGTTTTTGTTTAGTAAGCTCTTTATTTGACCTTCTAATTTGAATGAAAGCCTTGCTAGATAGACTAGTCTTGGATTCAGATTCTTGTTTTTCATGACCTTGATTACTTTATGCCCCTCCCTTTTGGCCTGTAGGGTTTTTGTTGAGAAGTCAGCTGAGAGCTTTATGGACATTCCTTTGTAGGTAACCTGTTGCTTATCTCTTGCTGCCTTTAGGATTCTCTCTTTGACTTTAATTTTTTGCATTTTAATTACTATGTGTCTTGGTGTGGGCCTTTTTCGGTTCTTCTTACTTGGGGCTCTCTGTGCTTCTTGAACTTGAATGCCTTCTTCCTTTACCAAGTTAGGAAAATATTCTGTCACTATTTCTTCAAATATATTATCTAATCCTTGCCCATTTTCTTTCTCTTCAGGAACTCCTATGATGCAAATGTTATTACGTTTCCAGTTGTCCCACAGTTCTCTTAAGCTGTCTTCCTGTTTTTTTAGTTGTTTTTTTCTTTTGTTTTCTGATTGTTTGATTTTTTTTCTACCCTGTCTTCTAATTCATCTGGTCCTCAGCTTCCTCTTCTCTCCTGCTTAGTTCTTTCAATATGTTCTTTATATATGCTATGTCATTCTTCATTTCCCTTTGGTTTTCAATGTTTTTATATCTATACTCATGGTGCTGATGTCCTTATTCATGCTGTTGAGCTTCCTCAAGATCATGGCTCTGAACTCTACCTCTGAAAATTTGCTTAATTGCATTTTATTGTTCTCCTCATCGATAGAGTTCTCTTGTTCTTTCATTTGGGATTTGTTTTTTTGTTTCACCATTTTGGCTATGTCAGTGGGTTTTTGAGCTTGGCAAATTTTCCTGTGGGTGCTGCTGTTCTGCTCTGTGGCTCCCTCTACTGGGTTTGGATGAGCCTCATTGGGTCCACGTTAAATACCACGGTCAAGTCTTACTTTCCTGGGGAGATTTGCAAGCCCAGGAAAGGTTCAGTTATCCTCTAGCTTTTTTCTGGTGGCTAGTAGCCTCAGTTACTCAGTGCCTTAGAATGTATCCCTGGTGTTCTGCTTAAGAGGATTTTCAGAGTGTGGGATAGATGTTGGTTTTTAATGAGCCTCAATTTGCATTTTTTGGCTCACCTGGGAAAGTCTTAATCTTGGGGGCCTGGGGGCTGCTGCTCTTCCCCACAGCTCAGGGAAGGAGCACACTGGCCACCATCCTTTGTAGCTGCAGCTCTGCAAAAACTCTTAGTGTCCTCCAAATTCTGGGTGACCCCACAGAGTTCTAGCCTAGTCTGACCTCCCTTGTCATTGAGTGGCTGTGGCTATTTTAGTGCTCTGTCCTGGCTCTCAGCATTGTTGAGCATGTTTGATCTTTATTCCCCAAGGGTGGTGCTCACAGCTAAGACTGCTGCTGTCTTTGGGCTCCTAGCCTGCCACCCGCTGGTTCCTCCAAAGATCGTACCCGTGTCTCTGCTTATATGGTGCTGTCCTGCTGCTTTTCTGTTGCTTTTTTCTGACGATTTTTCTTTATTTTAGTTGTAATTCCAGTTTGGTCCTGGGAATTTATCTGCATAGCTTCTATTCACTCTGCCTCCATTTTCACATCCTTTACCACTATCTTGTGTGCAGCTGGATTGCACTGGCCTTCCTGGTGCCCCTGCACCCTGCAGGTCCCAGGGGCAACTGATTCTCACCGGCCTCTCTGGTGCTTCAACACCCCGCAGATCCCATGGGTAAATGGATGGCACAGTCCCTGGTGCATCACACAGGCCTTTCTGGTGCTTCAGCACCCCACAGGCCTGTGGGTAAGTAGGTTGTCCAGTTTCTGCTGGGTGGCACAGGCCTCTCTGGTGCTTCAGAACCCAGCAGGTCCCATGGGTAACTAGATCACACAGTCCCTATTGGGTGGCATAGGCCTCTCTGTTGCTTCAGTACCCCACAAGTACTGGGGTAACTGGATGGCACAGTCTCTGCTGGGTCGCACAGGCCTCTCAGGTGCTTCAACATCCCACAGGTCCAGAGGGTAACTGTATCACACAGTCCCTGCTGTGTTGCTCAGGCTTCTCTGGTACCCTCACACCCTGCAGTTCCTGCTGGCGGGCAGGTGGATAGCACCAGTCTCTCTAGGGCTCAGTCTTCCCACTGTTCTTGTAAGCTACTAGACAGCACAGGCCTCTGTGGAGCCCCAGGTCCTGCAGCTGGTGGCTGGAGAGTGCTGTTGCCCCATGGGGCTCAACTCCTGCTCAACTTTTGTTGTAGTTTTTGGAGATGGGTCTCAGCTACTGCTCTGTGCTTCTGTTGCCTGGGGATGGATGTCTGCTCCCCAGCCTCTGTTGCTGGGGATATATCTCGACTCTAATCAGCCTGCTACTGTGGGGGATGGTGCTGGGCTCTGGGCTGTCTGTGGCTTCTGCAACCAGTACCTTGGGATCTCCACTATTGTGCACAAGTCTGTGTTGACACAGAGTGTCCACTGGTCCAATGGTGCCAGGTGTGCTGGTGGGCTCATGTTGCTAGACCCTAGCTGCTCCCACTGCCTCCTCCTGGGGAAAACCTGGAATCTTCCAAAATGGTGGGACATCCTTGTGGCACTGGGAGAAGTGTCCTGAAGGGCATCTTACTGTGATAGCCGGCTGCTCCTGTCCACAGCACAGGAACCTTCTGCTCCGAGGCTCTGCACTGCTCGGGTTTGGTCTTCCACCTTCAAGTCCACTCACACTCTCTCACATACTCGCTCACTCTCTCACAAACTCACCCTCCCTCAGGTCCTGCCCACCACCATCTTCTTATGAAAACTTTTAAAGAATTATTTTAGAAATGGATCCAGAAGCAATGTAGCAAGAATTCCGTACTCGTAACTCAGTTGGGATTATTGGTTGGGCAGAAGACCAAGAAAATGACAATCCTTACTGTGAAAATAAATCTTAACCTCTCATTCCTTAACAATCTCCTATGTCATCCTCAGGCCATCTGCTGAAACAGTTATTCAAACCCAATCCTAATTCCCTCATGTCTTGCCACAAACCTTAGACAAACCCACACCAGAACCCATTTGAGGACAGCCCTTACACCTTGGAATTTTTGCCACCGACCACTGTCTTGATCAGTAATACCACTTTTATCTCCACTAGCAGGCCAAGTTTTACTAAAGCTTCTACCTTGTGCATTTCTTTGTTCAGGCACTTATTTTCATTTTTATACTGTTAAATTTTAGCTAATTCTTGAAAATCTTCCTGGTATCATGTACCCATTGTTTTCCTCCTACTTCTATGTAGAAGATTCATCCTTCTCTATAGGTCCATTAACAGACTTTCTCAAGACTCAGTTTGTCTGAGGCACCTTTGTATTCTCTCTCTTTAACTCTTTAGATGAGGCAAATTCATCCACATCTACAGCTAATTAAAAATGTTATAACCCACCCCAAACTTTTTCTCTAAGATTCAGACCAGCTTATCCAATGTCTTACTTAACATCTTCCCTTTTGAGTTTCAAAGATACCTCAAATACAACAGGTCCAAGTGTAATCTTATGCCTGCTCTCCAATATCTGACCTCTTTTAGTGTCAGTCGCTCTACCAAACTGGACATGATAGAAACCCAGAAATCATCTTTGCACACCAACTCTCTTATTCTTCATAGCCAATCCATCAGCAAGCCCCGTCAATTTTCCCTCCTATACCCATCCACTTTTGTCCATCTCCTCTGATACTGCCCTAGTTCAAGCTACAATCATTTCCTCTCTGGACTATTAGAATAGTCTCCTGAAAAGTCTCTGTGAACCTGCTCTGTCTACGTCTAGTACATTCACCACAATCCACACAGAGTAATCAAAACATGAGAATCTGGATATGCAGTGTGTCCCCAAATAATCTTCATTGGCTGCCCATTGTTCTGAGCATAAATATATACAAATAAAAGTGTCATGGCTTTCGAGGGTGATCTGGCACCCCAGCTATGTTTCCAGCCACTCCCGCCCCCTTCACTCCTTGTAGCTTAGCCACACTAACCTTATTTCTGTGTCTTGAATGTGATTTAATATTTTTGACACAATTCCTTTGCACAACCCTCTCTGAAGCATTGTCTGAAACATCATTTACTTCCTTTCCATATATCAGAGCTCAGGTCAAACTTCACTTTCTGAGGGAAGCCAGGTAAAAATGGTTTTCTACCCCATCAAAGTACAGGGCAAAAGAGAGTGCCAGAGCAGGAAAGGAAGGCATTTATAGGACCTTGTTTTGTCATTCTTTTCTACATTTGTTTTATATATTGGCAGCTCCATAGCTTTACTTTCCAAAATTCCCTGCACATCCTCACATTCCCACAGGTAATAGCTGTATACTTGAGAAACACAGGTCTGTGGTTCTGCATCATGGCTAAACTCCTGTTGATAACTGACTCAACTTTGAGATATAAAGGAGAAAAATGAACCCCTTCATTGTCCCCATTGACTCTGTGATCAAGCAGTTGTTATCCTTATAGGTACTAAAGAATGGAAAATAAGAACTTTATCCTTTTCAGCCCTCTTTGGTATGGCACTGTGTTGATCTGGGGAAGGGGTTATGTGGTCAGAGTGTACCTACTTCTATTACCCTTCTAATGTAGTCCTTCTTTGTCTCTGTGGTTCAAGGGTATGATTTAGCGTTACCCCTGAGCTCTGGAATTTTTACAGTGGTGTCCTGTCTATTGAAAACCACTAATTGGTTTTCTTAAAAGGGGACTAAAGTTGGAAATAATCTATGTTGCTGTCTGGATGACATCACTCCCTTTTTCCTTCTTAATGAGAACATTCTGTTAACAAGAATTTCACCATCTCAAGAGTTTTTGTATGGTATAAACAGAATACAAGTTTTAGTGTCCACCCAATGTAGCATCACAGAATCCATGGATCATTCTACTTGTGATGGTAAATTAGTTGCTTGGTTCATTGCTGTGGTAGTGCCTTAAACATAAATCCAAATTTAAATATATTTAATTTAACTATATAAATTAAATTTAAATAAATATATACATATATATACACATCTATCTATATATACATATATGTATATATAGTTTCCATTATGCAGGTTAAATTTTCTCTCTCTTTTGAAACAATTGGTAGGTCTATGATATACATATATTTGTAAATATTCATAGTCTGAATGAATTGTGTGAAAGGTGAAATCTCATGACTACAAGAAGTAGAATTTTCTTTGAGATAGTTGGTGATTGAGACCCTTTCTTTACTCATGGACTTTATTAACATCATGATGTACTTGTCATCCTCTGATAGAAGAGCTAGCCTGGGGTAAACTGTAAGCTTGCATGCCTATGGATGCTGATATACTTAGGCCAGTTTTTATTCAAAAGCCGACATAGGTATTCCTGCAAAACAGCACTGCAAACCATGCTACCTTGTGCTGGGAGGGGATTGTTTGCTTATTTTGGTTGATGACAGTTATTTAAGGGAGGAACCATCGAAAAGTTTTCTGCTTGCTATAATTTAGGGCTTGAAACTGTAGGCCATACTCACACTCTGCCTGAAAAGACATTTCTGAATTGGGTAAAAGAACTTTACTGAAATAAAATGTTAAAATCCCAAGAGCTTGGCAAAAGGGAGGAGGAAATCATGAATGGCATATTCTCAAGACTGACTTTTCTGCTTACCAGGTAATTATACACAAATAAGGGTAATATAAATATATTTTCCCAGAAAGCTAAGCTACTGTTACCAATACCAAGGTAGAAAACAAGACTGGAATTGTTGTGGCAAATAAAGAAATACAGGTAAGAACAGCACCACCAACACTAGAGATCATGCCAAACTGCAGGTTATAAGGATGACTTTACATAAGGCTGAAAAGGTGATTCCAGTTCTGAACATAGTTTTTCAAAACTAGAAATAACATTTTTTGAAGTCTTAAATTTCAATATGGCAATGAAGTCATTTTATTTTCATGCTGATTCATCCAGAACATGCCAAAGAAAGAACCAGTAAAAATGTTCATGACATTTTTGATAAATAAAGTAGAAGACTGATAGATTGGTTTTTGAGGTTTGTCTGAATGGTTTATTGAAATTCTTCTTGAATTTGGAAGATGAATCTGCACTCTTTCAGGCTCTAAAGGTCAGGGTATACCAGCTATGACTTTTCCAGGAAATGAGTAATAGTACTCATTTCTGGAGGCCTGGAGGAACATTTTATCCAGAACCTGTAGGTGGGGATTTCCCCCACAAAAGGCTTCAGGGAGTTCCAGAGGCATGTGCATACTTGAAATGGGAATAGCCAACCTAACTAAGATTGCTCTGGAGATTCTGCCAAATTTCTTAACTCTCACCCTGGTTTTCCCCAACCAGAGTGTTTGGTCCTCTATATTCCTTCTCATTCTTTTTTTTTTCTCTCTTATTTTCAGCTCATTGTTCAACCATTCCTACCCACAAACTTCAAATCTTAATACCCATGCAAAAACCTGAGAAATCTTAAATGAGCATCACTTAGAATTCTCTCTTCCTAGAAGACATGGAAGGAGACTGCTGTTATATGCTGTTTATAAGACTCACAGCGTTGGAGACCTCATAAGAATCATTGTTTGGGGAGGGAGACATTCATGATTTTTTAGACATTTGTCTTCTGTTTAGAGAGGAATTTAGTTTTAGTGTTAAAATGCAGACAAGTGGCTTTGTTTTCTTCATTCATTCATTCAACAAAGATGTGTTGTGCCCTTGTCATATGCCAGGCATGGCGTTTGAAGATATTGAAATAGAAGACAGCCACTGTCAACAATGATTTATATGGTTTAGTGAAGAAAATAAGTAATAAAAACAGTAATTAGAATAAATGCTGAAAAGTCTATAAGGGATATGTATTTAGTCAGTATACCATGAGTAGTGAGGAAAGATTACCAGGAGTTGGGGGCCCAATTCCTGCAGTCATGAAAGTTGAATACTAGTAAATTGGGAGACTCTCTGTGTGTGCACATGTGTGTATATGTGTATATAGCACACACATGCACACATGCACCTATCCATACTCTCCCTTAGCATCCTGGACTTCTTCACTGTTCTTCCAGTTGCTCAATGTTTGTCTTTCCCATTCAATTGTGATACTCAATATTTCCTGCACTGTTAACAAGCAAAGCCTTGGGCCTGGCCAGTGTGGCTGAGTGGTTGAGCATTGACCCATGTACCAAGAGTTTGCCAGTTCTATTCCTGTTCAGGGCACATGCCCAGGTTGTGGGCCAAACTCCCAGTGCAGGGCATGCAGGACGTGGCCAATCGATGTTCTCTCTCATCAATGTTTCTATCTCTCGCTTTCTCTCCCTTCAAATAAATAAAGAAAACAATTATTTATTTTTTATTAACTTATTTTTGTTACAGATGTTTCTTCTTTTTCCCCACATTGACTCTGTCCTCCCTATCCCCTCCCACCCCGTTCCCAGTTTTGTTGTCTATGTCCATTGGTTATGCATAGATGCATGTAAGTTCTGTGGTTTATCCCTTCTCCCCCTTCTGAGGAATGTCAGTCTGTACTCTACTTCTATGTCTCTGGGTCTATTTTGTTCATCACTTTGTTTAGTTCATTATATTCCAGAAATAAGTGAGATCATGTGATATTTGTCTTTCTCTGCTTGGCTTGTTTTGCTTAGGATAATACTTTCCAGGTCCTTTCATGTCATCTCAAAGGACAAGAGATCTAAAAAAAAAATTAAAGAAACACAAGCAAAGTCTTGGGTTTAGAGATCTTCATACAAGTGTAAAGCAAACTGACAAATCATGCTCTCCTCAACAAAGAGTGATGAGACGAAAGGCTGATGAGAGAATAGTGAGATTTTAAGGAGAGGAGCTACTGGAAATTTAGAACTTGGCCAATTGCTAGTGTTGCTCAGTTTTAGAAAGGCTCAGGTTATCACCAAAGCCACTTTCTAAAGCTTATTACACAACAATATAATGTTCAGACAGAAGTGTCAAGCACGTCAAGCTTTCTTCTGCATTCTCTTTCCTCTTTATTGTACCACCAATTTTCCTTCTCCTTTCCCACCTGTTTGCTTTCCACCTATCAGGAAAGAAGAAAAAGATTTGATCCTTCATTATGGTTATGTTTTATTGCTTACCTCTCATAGAAGCATATGCATTATAGTAAATGTCAGTGTCTTCATTCAAAAATCAGAATCTAGAATGGAATATATTTGGAAATAAAGGGGAAGATAGGAGGGAACCTTTCTGGTGCCCTCAGGTTCACCCTGGTAGGCAAATACCTGTTCTGCCCATCCTACCAATTCTTTCATGTTAAGATCGAGAATGATCTTAACAATCACTACAGGGTAAAACAGAAATGTATACCACACACCTTCAACTGCAGGTCAAATTCCATTAATGTAAAACCAAGGGCTGCTCACATTCTTTAGCTCTATTGGAATGAGCTGTATTTAGTGTTAGGCAAACAGATTAAACGGAGCTCTAGTTTATAAACAGTTGATGTAATGGAACAGATGATCTCAAAAGTCCCCAAATCTAAAATGCTGTGAATTCTATAAATTAGATCCTTATTAAATTCTACCATGACCTGGAGATAAGGTTAATAAAATTTAAAAAAAGCTTAGGTTTGTTTTCTTTGAAATTAATTTTTATGATAAAGTAAATGTTATAAAATATTATGTTATAAAATCTACCATATAATGAGTATATAAAATGTGATATAAATTTCCCTGCCATCCTTTGTTTCTTTCCCAGAGTAAATCACTGATAATATATTTTTGTAGATCCTGCTATTTTCTATGCATATACAGTGCCTTACTCTTTTTGCTTGCAAATATTTTCTCTCAATTTTTTGAAATTAAATTTACTGGGTTGACATTAGTTAATAAGATTATATAGGTTTCAAGTGTACAATTATATGATGCATCATGTAAATTGCATTTCTGCCTACCACCTAAAGTCAAATCTTCTGTTAACATATATTTGACCCCCTTTAAATTTTACTATCACCCCTCTTCCCTCTGGTAATCACCATATTGTCTGTGTTTGAGTTTTTGTTTGTGTTTCTTGTTTGTTCACTTGTTTTCAGTTTTATATCCCACATACGAGTGAAATCATATGGTTCTTGACTTTTTCTAACATTTCACTTAGCATGATATTTTCAAGATCTGTCTATGTCATCAAAAATGAAAGAATTTTATCTTTTTTTATGGTTCAGTAGTATTCCATTGTATATATGTACCACATCTTTACCAATCATCTATTGAAGGACTCTTCTGTTGTTTCCATGTCTTGGCCACTGTGAATAATGCTCCAAAGAACTTTTCAAGATAAGAAAAGTTTCATTATACAGCACTGCTAGAAACAGACACAATGAACAATATATTTTATGTTTTAATGTATTGAACATATTCTTTCTAGTGTCTCTCCTGTTAAAATTGTTTTTTAAAAAGTGATTTCTTAAAATCCACATATAATCAGAATATTATTCTTGGATCATTTACATAAACTTGAGAGTTTTGGAACATTAGATTTTAACTTGTGGTTGAGTGCTTTTCAAAACACACACATTCACACTAAGGTATATTTACACACCCAGATATATTTACACTAAATTATAAGTGAGAAAATTAATGAGAAGAGTATATTTTAATGTGTCTTCAGAAAGGCGAACACATGTTAGTGGTTTATCTTTAGTGCTGATGTTTCATTAATGAATTCATATTTTTAATGCATTGTTTTAAAAAATTCCATCAGTGCCCTTGGTGTACCTCCCGAAAGCTGTGACTATTTGAGATATTAGTAACTTCTTGGTATGATGCTTTTTGAAAGACCCACCCTACCTCTTTCTATGTCTTATGAATGACAAATTAGAGATTATTGGGAAAACATTACAGCATAGTCAATAACAGTTATCAGATAAGATCTGTGTGATTTTTGTTCTATTTCTAAGAAGAATCCCAGGGAAGTGCCTGTTTGGCTTCCTGAAATGCCTTTTAAAAAACCTTTTGCAGCCTTGTGAAAAGCTTAGACTCCAAGCTCCTCATTGTTACTTAATACTAAGCTCCATAACTAGGCTAGACCCCTTGATCTCGTTAAGTGGATAGTTACTAGGTTTCCACTTCGATCTGAAATGACTCACCCGGAGGCCAGAATGGGGAATTTTGAGATGAAAAACCAACCTCCTACATAAAGTCTTTATTTCAGCAATGGGGTATGTCTCTGAAATAGTGTAAAACAGCTTGTTCTGATTAACAGTGGTTTGTTGTTTCACTTTTTGAAATGCGTGTAGATAGCAAGGAACACAAGGGGTGCATATGGCATGACTGTACCTGGGGCCTTCAGCTGTGGCAACAGGAGTTTTCCTGAACCTACACATCCTCTAGAAGGCATGCAGATTGATAGAAATTTAGGAACATCTGCTTCCAGTACGAAGAGTTGGATGGTCAGCCTTTGCTGAAATGTGACACGAGCAACTTTTGAACACGTGAAGAGAGCTGCCTTTTTTTCATTCCCAGCAAGATATAAGGAGGAAGCTTCACAAAAGATCAATATTAGACCTATGTAAACACTGAGCAGCTAGACCTGGAAACCTTATGTAAGTGCCTCTCAGTGATATAGAAAAGGAGAATAGAGGCCGGGAAGAAAGTGAACTAAGGGAGGCCAAGGGAAGGTACTTAAAATTTTTGGTGATGGGAATAATATGTAGAAGTTAAAGTGATTGAAAATTTAGCACATTAAAATGTATTGGATCTAGGAAATTAGAGGAAAACTACAACAAAAAAACAAAAATAAGAATTTTGTTTACAGATTTAAGACAGAGAAATTCAACCTAGGATGGCTTCCATAAGAATGGCACATTACTACTGTGGCCCAGTAGCTCAGCTAGCTGGAGTGTTGTCCCATACACCAAAAGGTTTTGGGTTCTATTCCCAGTTGGGACATATATCTAGGTCGTGGGGTTGATTCCCAGTCAGGGCACTTGGGAGGCAACTGATTAGTGTTTCTCTCTCATGTTGATATTTCTCTCTCTCTCTCTCTTCTCTAAAAATCAATGGAAGCATGTACTTGGGTGAGGATTAAAAAATAATAATAATGGCATGTTACAGAAATGATAGTGTTTTGAGAAGCAAAATGAAAAGGATCGTGGAAAGAGATCCAGGTACTGAGTGTTTAATAATTACACTGACATAGGCCAACTCGGAAGAAAATCTGGAATCATGGTGAAGTACACTATTATATTGGTGGCCTCCAATGAATCATATGTTCCTGTATTCATGCATTTGTGCAATACCCTTCAAAATGGACTTGGTATATGGCAGAAGGGAGAGGACTGAATGAAAGGTGAAGAGATTAGCCAAAGAACATATATACATGGACACAGAAAACAGTGAAGGCCAGGGAGTGGGGTGTGTGTGTGCGTGGGCTGGGTGGAGGTGAGCAAAGAAGGGGAATATTTATAATAATAAATTTATTATTTATTAAAATAATAATAAAACTGACTTGAGTTTGGCCATCTGTCTGGCATTGGCCAATGGAACATCAGCAAGCAAGATGACACAGAGACTTGATAAGTCCTTCACAATAGGACTTATGTTTTTGAAACACTCTCTGTTTGAAGCATTGTTATACAGATGCTTGAGCTAGATTATGAAATGGGAAGAGAATATAAGGAAAGAAACCCTAGAGGATGAGAGATCACTTTACATGTTATTGCCCCAGCCAAACTCACAGCTGAATGCAGCTACTTGAGTGACCTCAGCTACAGTACGTAGAGCAAAACATCCTTCTTCCCAGTTTCTGCCAGTCAATCTACAGAATCATGAAAATAATGAATTGTTGTTTTAAGATACTGTTTTGGTGGTTTATTATGTATCAATAGAACCTGAAACAAATAGTCATGTAAATGCCCTCATTTATCAAAGAGGAAGCTGGAACAGAAAGTGACCAAAGGATTTTCCCCAAGTCCAACAAATAATGTCATTATTTGAACTATAACTCCTACCTTTTGATAGCCAATTCAGTGCTTCCTCCCCTAAATGACCTCAAACATTACTATTACTATCCAACACTTATTGAAAATTTTCTTTTTTTAGGTGTACAATGAGTCTATATTTTTTCCTATTTATTGAATTTATTAAGATGACATTTGTTAACAAAGGTATATAGGTCTCAGGTACACAATTTCACAGAACATCATCTGTACACTGTATTGTGTGTTCACCACCCCAAATCAAGTCTTCTTCCTTCACCATTCATCCTGCTATACCCTCCTCCATCTCGCCCAACTTCTTCATCCTCCCAGAAATTACCACACTGTTGTCAATGTCCATAATTTTTCTCTTTTCTCAATCCCACCACGCCCATCCAGCCCCCAACTCCTCCTCAACAGCTGTCAGGCTGCTCTTTATCCATGAGTCTGTCTCTATTTTGCATGTTTTTTTTTTTTTAATTTTATTTTGTGCATTAGATTCCGCATATGAGTAAAATCATATGGTACTTGTCTTTCTCTGACTGGCTTATTCCACTCAGCATGATGCTCTACAGGTCCATCAATGCTGTTGCAAAAGTTAATATTTCCTTCTTTTTTATGGCTGAGTAATATTATGTTGTGTAAATGTATCACATCTTTTTTATTCACTCATCTACTGATGGACACTTGGGCTACTTGTAAATTTGGCTATTGTAAATAATGCTGCAATAAACATGCAGTACATATATTCTTTCAAAATAGTATTTTAGTTTCTTCAGTTAAATTCCCAGAAGTGGAATTGCTGGGTCATAAGGCAGTTCCATTTTTAATTTTTGTAGGTAATGCCATACTACTTGGCACAGTGGTTGCATCAATCTGCATTCCCACCAACAAAACCCACAGGTTCCCTTTTCTCCACATCCTTGCCAGCACTTGTTGCTTGTTGATTTACTGATGATAGCCATTTGAACAGATATAAAATGATGTCTTATTGTGGTCTCTCTGATGATTAGTGATGGTGAGCATTTTTTCATGTCTATTGGCCATCTGTATGTCCTCTTTGGAGAAGTGTACATTCAGGTATTTTGCCCATGTTTTAATTGGGTTGTTTGTTCTTTTGGTGTTGAGTTTTATAAGTTCTTTATAAACTTTGGATATTAAACCCTTTTCAGATGTATTATTGGTGAATATGTTCTCTCATTCAGTGGGTTGTCTTTTCATTTTGTTGATGGTTTCCTTTGCTGTACAAAAACTTTTTAGTTTGGTCCCATTTTTTTCTTTTTTCTTTTGTTTCCCTTGTCTGAGGAGATTACATATATAGGTTTTACTGCCTGTGTTTTATTCTAAAATTTTATGGTTTTGAGTCTAACATTTAAGCCTTTCTTTTGTATGGTGTAAGAAGGTGGTCTACTTTCATTTTTTTCACATGTATCTGTCCAATTTTTCAGTACCATTTGTTGAATAGTTATTAAAAAAATTCTGTTTGCCAGGTACCATGTAAGGTATTTTAAATTCACTGAGGTATGTACTATCATTATGCCCATTTTCAAGCCAGGAAACCAAAGCTTAGGGAATAATTTGCCTAAAATCGCAGAGCAAGTAAATGATAAATCTGAGCTTCTAGAACAGCACTCTGACTTCAGAGACTTTTGTCTTAAGCACATTATAAGAATGATGAAATAAATGTAGGTTAATTAAATATGAGTAAAATGAATAGCCTAAACAACAATTTATTTAATTCATATCAGTCTTTCTGATCACTCACCTGAATTTAAAAAAAAAAAAAAAACATATATATATCAATTCCTAGCAGCTACCATTGTTGAGGATTAAATGACCTGGCCCTTGGTTCAATTTGGAAGGTGTGTGTAGATATGGTCTGCCACTTTGGGGTTTGGAAACCAGCATTAATGCCGTGTCACTACTTAAATGTTTGCAAAATGACTTTTTTTTTTTTGGTAGGTTCGCATATAACATAAATTCATAGTGTTATACAATAAAAGTATCCATATGGTATTTCTTTAGTTCCATTTGAATGATTCATAATTATTGAGCACAAACTGTTTGCTTCATAAAGAGACTTAAAATTTTATATTTTTATGTTTGAAAAATGCTTTTGTCAAATGGAGTAAGTCATTCAAGTATAATTCTATGAAGCCTTCCTCGACAAACCTCAGTCCTCATTGGCTCTCTCCTTTACTAATTTTCTTTAGTCAACATATATTAAAGTATATTGAAACTACACTATACTAGATACAATGGGCATAGAAACTAATAAAATAGAGTCCTACTATGAGAAGCTCAAAACAATGGAAATATAAGTTAAGTTCTATAACAAAGGTGTTAGTTAACTTCTCTTTATCATCAGTTAAGCCAATTTTGATTAAGTGCTGACACTGCCAGATAAACAGCTAGGTTCCAGATGAACCAACCAGATATGGTTCCTGTGTTCAAGATCCCACAGTCCAGCAGAAGAAGCAATTATTATCTTGTAAACACACTGAGAAAGGACTTGAACAAAATGCGGAGGCTGCTGTCATAGGAGAATTGTCTGAGGATGGAGAGCTAGAGAGGGGATATTTACTAAGAAAGGAAAATCTCTGACATGGTAACATTTAAACAACTAGACATGTGAAGAAGGAGAAGAAAAATGCATTATAGAGAAAACTGAAATTATAAAGGCACTGAGGTGGGACAGAGCTTGACACATACTAGGAATAACAGGCTAGTGTGACTGGAGCGTGTCGAGCCCAGGTATTGGGCAGTAATAGGACATGAGGAAAGCAGGGGACAGATTATTCAGGCCTTGAAAATCATAATAAGGATTTTACTCTTAGGACGATAAATAGCTGCTGAGAGGGGAATGGTGTTGTGCCAAGATCAAGAACTCTGAGACCATTGTATCTGGATTCATTTCTCACCCCAGCCACTTAGTGAATGTGTCATCTTGGATAAGTAACTTAACCTTTTTGTGTCTCACTTTCTCATTTATGAAATTAGAATAAGATCACTTGTGAAGTTTTATGAGTCCATATACATAAAGAACTTAGAACGGTACTTGACAAATTCACACTGGTGAAGGAAAACTCTGAGAGTTAAGCTAAATCTCTACTAGAATTTAAATTAGGTAAACTATTGTTGCCAAGGTTTTCACTAAGTTTATTTTTCAATTTTGAAATTCTTATAAGTTGGGTTTCAAGTACTCCTAGTAGTAAATAATCATTATTTCTAGTAGTAATTGTTGAATCCAAAGTTATTATTCGTTTCAGCTTTAGGAGTTATAGGTTTAAATTTAGTCTTCTTTGGTTGTTATTTCTTGGTAATGAGTTCTAAACAATAAAACATTATGTAGTGTATCCTTTTTTTTTTTTTTTTTTTTTTTTTGCTTAATTCCTTCACCTTTTTTATCCATCTTTCTAATCCCCTCCCTCTAACAGCTGTCAGTCTATTCTATGTATCTATGAGTCTATATCTATTTTGTTTGTTAGTTAATTTTGTTCATTAGATTCCATATATAAGTAAAATCATATGGTATTTGTCTTTCTCTGAATGGCTTATTTCACTTAGCATAATACTCTCCAGGTCCACCCATGCTATTGCAAAAGGTAATATTTCCTTCCTTTTTATGGCCACATAGTATTCCATTATGCAAATGTCTCACAGCTTTTTTATCCATTCATTTACTGAAAAACACGAGCTGCTTCCAAATCTTGGCTACACTTAAAATATTTATAATTTTATTAACCAATGTCATTCTGATAAATTTAATAAAATTTTAAAATAAAAAATAATAAAATTAAAATGGGCACTTGATTAATTTTGCTGTCAGAAATCGTCTTCAGTTCTAATACCATACTTCTGCTCTCCTGTGATGATCCCTACAAATAATGTTTCCTGAACTCCTTTGCCATCTGACTCTGGTCTGGTTTGGCTGATGGAAGACTTGGTCTGAGACTGAATGGTAGAAGAAGAAAGAAGCCAAGAGAAGGGGGGGAATGTTAATTTTATATTAGTATGTTCAAAATTGAAATTCTGGTGCAAGTCTGCATAGAAGCTGCTGAGTGAGCCTTATATGTTGAAGAAATTCAGATGAGAAAAATTGAAAGAACAGTAAAATAAAAAAAAATAAAAAAATACAGGAGCCCAGCTGGTGTGGTTCAGTGGCTGAGCATCAGCCCATGCACCAAGAGGTTGCCAGTTCAATTTCCAGTCAGGGCACATGCCCAGGTTTTGGGCCCAATTCCCAGTGGGCGGTATGCAGGAGGCAACTAATCAATGTTCTCTCTCATTGATGTTTCCATATCTCTTTCCCTTTATTTCTCTCTAAAATCACTAAAAAAACCCCAAACAAACAAAAAAAGGGGGGGGGGGATAGCGTCGGAGTGAATGTAAGCTACACAGAAAATCTCCTGGGACCAAACCGGAATTGCAACTAAAATAAAGACAAATCATCAGGAAAACAAACAAACAACTGAAAAGCAGCAGGAGAGAAATCTTATAACCAGACACATAAACAGGAACCCAAATCAAGACTGGTAGGAGCTGTGGAGGTGTGAGAGGGTAGGTGGGGAGTCCATGGACAGCAGTTGAAGGCTGTTTTAGTTGTGAGCAGTTCCCTCTGAGAAGTTGGGGTTTAAAATCACAAGCTAGCTGCACAGCACAGAGTGGTGGCTCCCCAGTACAGAGTGGTAGCTCCCCGGCACAGAAGGATGCCCTCTCAGCACAGTGTCAGGGTAGGGAAAAGCACATGTGTAACATGGCTAAAATCACCAGAGCTGAGACTTTGGCAAGGAAAGGCGTAGGGAAAAGGGGCACCTTCATGAAGGGCCAGAGTACTGAATCAGCTATAGCCACTCACCTTGAGCTCTGGTAGAGGGAGGGTGGACTGCACTGGAACTGTGTGAAAAGAGTGAGGAGTTCATGGCACACAGAAGAGAGCTGGGAAGGAGGACACCAGGAGTTTTATTCTGAATCACTCCCTCATAGGACAATTTTACTCAAACAGTCCCTTCCCAGAGCCACTCCCTCAGAAATTTAACACCATCAGGCCAGGCCAGAGAAGTGCAAAAAGAGGCTCATTAACAGCTAGAAATTACCAGCAAGCATGGAAGAGAAAAAGAAAAAGAACCATTGCCTCACCCACTGGAAATCCTCTTACCCTGTACACCTGAGGGATTTTTCATTCAGCTGAGGGCTACAACTCAAGCTCATCAAGTAACTGAGACTAACAGCCTCCAGGCAAAAAGCTAGAGGATAGCTGAACCTTAGCTTGGCCAGTAAATCTATTGAGGAACGTAAGACTTGACAGTTGTGTTTAACGTGGGTCCTCCCACACTCATCAATTCCAGTAGAGGGAGCCACAATAAGTGTAACACCAATACCCACAGGGGAAATTTGGCAGGCTCCAAAACCCACTGAGACAGCCAAACTGGTGAAACAAAGAAACAAATCCCAAATAAAAGAAGAAGATAATTCTACAGAAGAAGAGATGAATGAAGGAGAACTAAGCGTCTTTAGAAGTAGATTTCAGAATAATGATTATGAGCAAGATCAACAGCATGAGTAAAGAGGTCAACAACATGAGTAAAAATATAGAAACATTGAAAATAAACCAATTGGAAGTGAAAAACCACCAAGCGAAAATGAAGAAGGGCATAGAAGAAAAAAACACAGTAGGAAGGAATAACCAACAGAGTAGAAGAAGCCAAGGATCAAATAAGTGAAAAATGAGCAAGGGTTAGAGAATATATTTGAATAAATAGTGACAGAAAAATTTCTTAACTTGGTGAAGAAAAAAGGCATACAAGTTTAAGAAACACAGAGAGCCCTAAGTAAGAAGAATCCAAACAGACCTACACCAATACACATAATAATTAAAATGGCAGAAATTGACTTCCCATTAAGATGGCAGTGTAGGAAAACGTGATACTTGCCTCTCCCAAAGAGACAGCAAAATTACAACTAAACTACAACAAAACCATCATTCAGAACCACTTGAAATAAAGCTGAGTAGAAGTCCTACACCTATAAAATTAAGCCACATCAAGACTGGTAGGAGGAGGGGAAGCACAGACAAGCTGGTCCCACACCCATGTGTGGCAGGTAAAAATCAGGAGGGACACCTCAGCTTGGAAGGTCCTCCCTGAGAAGCTAGGGGTCCCTGTCCCACACCATGCACCCATCTCAGGGTTCCAGTGGCAGGAAGAGAAATCCCTATAACTTCTGGCTGTTAAAACCAGTACAAAATGAGGCTGAAGGAAGGTGAGGCTGCTGGAGCTCCAGTCAGTTCTTCTTAAAGGGCCCGCACCTGGACTTATTCAGACTCCCTCTAAGCTCCAAGGAGAGGCAGCTTGAAATGCACAAGAGACATACAGGAAAAAACTGGGGTGTTTGGCTTTGGGACAAGTGCTGGAGAAGCAGCTTTCTCTCAGACAGAAGTGCGGAGGGAGGCCTTTGTTCCTTTAGTGAGCCCTTTCTTGGGGGTGGCAGATGGCACCATATCTTGGAATCCAACAACCTGGCTCACACTGTTTGCCCCACCCTGGTGATTCCCTGAGGCCCTGCCCCACCCAAATTCCAAGCCCACCCAAGCTGTTTCTAAAAGTTTTACCATAGGATTGGCCTGTCTTAGATCTTGCCTCAGAGTTTCCTACAGTCTCTCAAACAAGCAGAATCTGGTCTCAGAAAACCTCATACTTCTTGTTAAGTGGCACCAGGCCTCGCAATAGAAGCAGCCGGCCTTGGTTCACAACTTGGCTTTTCCCAGACACCTCCAACCTCAGCAAAAGAAGCAGCCATTGACAGATAACTTTGTAGCTTATGCTGGGTGGCCCTAGATAGAACACAGGCCGTGGCTGACCTTGCCCCAGAGCAAGCACACCCAGTGGACATCTTCAGACTACATTGAAACACAACCACCCAATCACCCCCACAAGTGACAAACTCCACGAGTAGACTCAGTGGGTACCAGAGCTCTGCTGAAGTAAGTCTTGCTCTGTATGGTGGGCCCCTACACAGCTAATCCTCCAAGATAGTCAGTCCTTGCAGCTGATCAGCCTGAGTAAATCACTCCCATTGACATGCCAGTAGCAATCAAAACTCAATTACAACAGAAGTGTGTACAGTCCACACTAGAGTGTACCTCAAAGGCCCAGCTGCAATGATCAGGGAGTCTGTGCCACTGGATCCTACAGGACACCTACAACAATAGGCCACCCTACAAAGCCTTGGAGACATAGCAACTCTACCTAATACATAAAAACAATTACAGGGAAGCAGCCAAAATGAAGACACAAACAAATATGTCCCAAATGAAAGAAAAGAACAAAACTCCAAGAAAAGAACTAAACAAAATGGAGATAAGCAATAAATCAGATGCAGAGTTCAAAACACTGGTTGCAAGATTGCTCAAGGAACATAGTAAGACATTCAGTAATCTTAGTGAGACCTTCAAGGAACTTAAGGAGAACTCCAAGGACCTTAGTGACAACATCAAGAACATAAAAATGGACCAGTCAGAAATGAAGGATGTACTAATTGAAATGAACAATTTACAGAGAATCAAGAGCAGTGTAGATAAAGCCAAGAAGCAAACCATCGATTTGGAATATAAGGAAGGAAAAAACACCCAATCAGAACAGGGAAAAGAAAAAAAAAAATCCAAAAAAATGAGGATAGTGTAAGGAGCCTCTGAGACAACTTAAAGTGTACCAATATTTACATCATAGGGGTGCCAGAAGGAGACGAGAGAGAGCAAGTTTGAAATACTAATGAAAACTTGTTTGAAATAATAATGACAGAAAATTTTTTTAACTTGGTGAAGAAAACAGACATACAAGTCCAGGAAGCACAGAGACCCAAACAATGAGAACCCAAAGAGTTCCACACCAAGACACATCGTCAAAATGCAAAAGTTTAAAGACAAAGAGAGAATCTTAAAAGAAGCAAGAGAAAAGCAGTTTGTTACCTACAAAGGAGCTCCCTTAAAACTATCAACTGATTTGTCAAAAGAAACTTTGCAGGCTGGAAAGGAGTGGCAAGAGATATTTAAAGTGATGAAAAGCAATGACCTACAACCAAGATTACTCTATCCTGCAAAGCTATCATTTAGAATCAATAGACATATCAAGAGTTTCCCAGACAAGAAAAAGATAGAGGAGTTTATCACCACAAAAACAATATTATATGAAATGTTGAAGGGTCTTCTTGAGGAGAAGAAGAACAAAAATATGAACAATAAAATTGCAATGAATACATATTTATCAACAATTGAATCCACAAACAGAATGAGCAAGCAGGACAGAAACAGACTCATAGATACAGAGAATGTTTGGTTGCTTACCAGATGGGTGGGGGCTGGAGGGATGAGTGAAAAATGTAAGAATTAAGAAGTACAAATTATTTGTAAGACTGTTGAACCTCAAAGGGAAGGGGAGAGGGAGGGAAGGAAGAGATAAACCAAAGAACTTCTATGCATATATGTATAACCAATGGACACTGACAATAGAAGGGGGGTGAGATTGAAGAAGAGGGGGTCAATGGGGATAAAAAGTGGGGACATCTGTAATACATTCAACAATAAAGATGAGTTATAAAATAAATTAAATAAATAAAATACCAAAAATTAAAGACATAGAGAGAATCCTAAAGGCAACAAGAGATAGGCAACAGGTTACCTACTGAGGAACCCCTATGAGGTTATCAGCTGACTCTCAACAGAAACACTACAGGCCAGAAGGAAATGGCATGAAGTAATCAAGGTAATAAAAAACAAGGATCTGAACCAAGACAACTCTATACAGCAAGGGTATCATTCAAAAGAGACGATGAAATAAAGAGCTTCCCAGTCAGAAAAAAACTAAAGGAATATATTGGCACCAAATCAGCACTGCAAGAAATGTTAAAAGGACTGCTGTAATAAACAGAGGAAATGGGAGAAGAAACATAACCATAATAAACAAAAATGGCAATAAATAAGTACATATCAATAATAAACTTCAGTATAAATGAATTAAATCCTCAGGTCTAAAGAGTCAGAGCAGCTGAATGGATTAACAAAACTCATATATATGGTGTTTGCAAGAGACCCACCTCCTAACAAATAACTCACACAGGTTGAAAGTGAAGAGATCAAAAAAAGTTTTCCAAGCATACAGAAAAAAAAAAAAAAAAAAGCTGGGGTAGCAGTACTTATTTCTTATAAATAGATTTCAGAATGGAGGCCATAACAAAAGACAAAGAGGGCCACTACATAATATTGAAAGGATCTATTCAAATGTAGGATATAACCTTGATAAACATATATGCCTGCAATATGGGAGCATAAAAATATATTGAAAAGCTTCTGGAGGCATTAAAGGAGAAATCAACAGCAATAAAATTATAGCAGAGGACTTCAACATCCGCTGACATCACTGGATAGATCCTGTACACAAACAATTAACAAGGAAACAGAGGCTCTAAATGATGCATTAGATCAGATAGATTTAATAGATACCTACAGAGAATTATACCCCAAAACTGCAGAATTCACATTCTTCTCAAGTGCACATGGGACATTCTCAAAGACAGACCACATGATAGGACACAAACTAAATCTCTACAAGTTCAAAAAGATTGAAATCATAACAAGCATCTTCTCAGATCACAAAGGCTTGAAACTAGAAATCAATAATAGTATAAACACTGAAAAACATTTCAATTCATGGAGGCTAAATAGCATGTTATAAAATAATGAATGGGATACTAAGGAGATCAAAGAAGAAATAAAAACCTTTCTGTAAACCAATGAAAATGAACACACAACAAAACAAAATCTGTGAGACTCTGTGACAGCAGTCTAGAGCTATCAGACAGCTAAATTGGGGAGAGAAAGAAACAACACCCAAAGGAAAGAACAAGAGGAATCACCAGAAAAATAACTACGAGAAATGAAAGACAGCAACTTGTCAGATAAATAATTCAAATAGATGATATTAAGGGTGCTCAAACAATTTGGTGAGACCTACAAGCAACTTAAGAAGAATTATGAAGAGCTCACTGGGAACTACGTCAACTTAAAAATAGAGGTAGAAGCTACATATAAAGAGGTGAAATCTATGCATAAAAATCAAGAGGAAATAAAGAATGACATAGCTGTCATGAAAAATACTTTAAAGGGTTCAATAGTAGATTAGAAGAAGCTGAAGACTGAATCAGTGACTTAGAAGACAAGGTAGAGAAAAACACCCAAAAAAAGCAGCAAATGGAGAAAATGTTTTAAAAGCAGGAGGAGAGTTTAAGAGAGCTGTGGGACAATACAAAACATAACAACATTCACATTATAGGGGAACCAGAAGAAGAAGAATCAGAGAAAGGAATAGAGAACCCGTTTGAAAAAATAATGACAGAAAACTTCCCTAAACTGGTGAAGAAAAAAGTCACACAAATCCAGGAAAAATAAAACCCCAAGCAAAATGAACTCCAGAAACCTACAGCTAGACACAAAATAATAACAATGGCAAACATTGAAGACAAAGAATCTTAAGGGAAGCAAGAGGGAAATAGAAAGTTATCTACAAGGGATCTCCCATTAGACTGTCAGCTGATTTCTCAATAGAAACACTGCAGGCCAGAAAAAAAGTGTCATCAGGTATATAAAGTAATGCAAGGCAAGGGTCTGAATCCAAGACTACTCTATCCAGCAAGGCTATCATTCAAAATTGAATGATAAATAAAGAGCTTCATGGATAAACAAAAGCTAAAGGAATTTACCACCACCAAACCAGAACAGCAAGAAATGCTGAGGAGACTGTTGCAAGAGAAGAAGAAACAGAGAGAGAGAAAGAGGAACACAGGCATAAAATAAAAATGGCAAATAACTATCAATCAATACTAACCTTAAATGTAAATGGCTTAGATTCTCCGAACAAAAGATATAGGGTAGCTGTCTACAAGAGATCCACCTTACAAAAAAAATCTCACACAGGATGAAAGTGAAAGGATAGAAAATTTTTTTCCAAGCAAATAAAAATGAAAAAAAAAAAAAAAGTTGGTGTAGCAATACTCATATTTGACAAGACAGACTTCAAAATGAGGAACATAATAAGAGACAAAGAAGGTCACCACATAATATTAAAAAGATCAATCCGAATGAGGAAAATGGCGGTGGAGTGAATGGAAGCTACACAGACCATCTCCCAGGACCAAACTGGAATTACAATGAAAATAAAAAGAAATTGTCAGGAAAAGGTAACCGAAAAGCAGCTTGGAGGACCACATAACCAGGGACACTGACTCAATCCTGGTAGGCTTGCGAAGTCGTGAGAGGAGGCTGGGAGCCCACGGTCCACAGCAGACTTGGCTGGGCCCTGCGGTGGTCACGGACGGGACCTGTGGTCTCGGCTGGGACCTGCAACCTCAGCTGGGAGCTGTGCCCTCAGCTGGAAGCTGCACCGTCGGCTGGGACCTGTGGCCTCGGGCCTTGGCTGGGACCTGCAGGCTCATCTGGGACATGCAGCGGCCATGGCTGGGACCTGCAGCGGCCTCAGCTGGAACCTGCGGCCTCAGCTAAACCAACAGGCTCGGCTGGAACCTGCGGGCTCGGCTGGGACATGCAGCCTCAGCTGGAACTATGGGTTCAGCTGGGACCTGTGGCCTCGACTGGACCTATAGGCACAGCTGAGACCTGCGGCCTTAGCTGGACCTATGGGCTCGGCTGGGACCTGTGACCTCGGCTAGGTGCTATGCCCTCGGCTGGGAGCTTCCACAGGCTCAGCCTGGAGTGACGGCCTTAGCTGGGAGTGGCAACTTTAGCTGGGAGCGGCACCTTTAACTGGGAGCGGCACCCTCGGGGTAAAGTACCAAGCAGCTCCATAGTGCAGAGCAAGGACAAAGGCTAAATTAGCATCAACCACACACATTGGGATCCAGCAGAGGGAAGGCAGACTGGACTGGAACTGTGTGGGGACACTCGGGATATGGAGAGCGCTCAGAGCTTTGGCTGAGTTGCAGCCACGCAGGACTGTGGTCATCTTACTACTTCTCAGGGACCTGGGGAGAGGCAGCGGCCCCCTCAGAGATTCAACCACACCCGGCGGCCATTGAAATGCTAATTGAGGCCCATTAAAAACCAGCATCTGCCCCAACCTTGGGAAATCCTTTTACACTGAGCACCTGAGGAAGTTTTACCGGCAACTCAGAAACCAAGGTTCTTCAGGTGACCCCTACCAATAGACTCCAGGCAAAATAACTAGAGGATAACTAACATTCCCTGCGCTATAAATTCTACAAGGAAAGTAAGACATGACAGTGGTGATTAAATTGGGTCCTCCCTGCCTCATCCAAACCCAGGAGAGGGAGCCACAAACAGCAGAACACCAACACCCACAGGGAAAATTTGGCAGACTCCAAAGCCCACAGTAATAGCCAAATGGTGAAAAACAGAAACAAAAGCCAAATGAAAGAACAAGAGACCTCTAATGAAGATGAGATAAATGAGGTGCAGTTAAGCAAGTTAACAGAACTAGAATTCAGAGCCATGATCTCGAGGAAGCTCAACAGCATGTGTAAGAACATGAGCACCATGAGTTAAGACATAGAAATGTTGAAAATCAACCAGTTGGAAATTGAAAACCACCAAGAAGAAATGAAGAATGACCTATCAGAAATTAAAAAAAAACATATTGGAAAGCCTAAATAGCAGAGTATAGGAAGCTGAGGACTGGATGAGTGAATTAGAAGAAAGGGTAGAAAAAAATCAACCAATCGGAAAAACAAAAAATAAATAAAATAAAATAATTAAAAAACAGGAAAACAGCTTAAGAGAACTGTGGGAAAAGTGGAAACATAATAACATTCGCATCATAGGAGTCCCCAAAGAAGAAGAAAATGAACAAGGGTTAGATAATATATTTGAAGAAATGGTGACAGAAAGCTTCCCTAATTTGGTGAAGGAAGAAGGCATTTAAGTTCATGAAGCATAGAGAGCCCCAAGTAAGAAGAACCCAACCAGGCCCACACTAAGAAACATAGTAATCAAAGTTCCAAAAATTAAAGACAAAGAGAGAATCCAAAAAGCAGCAAGACAGAAGCAACAGGTTACCTACAAAGGAAACCCCATAATGCTCTCAGCTGACTTCTCAACAGAAACACTGCAGACCAGAAGGGAATGGCATGAAGTAATCAAGGTCATGAAAAACAAGATTCTGAATCCAAGACAACTCTATCCAGCAAGGCTATCATTCATATTAGAAGGTCAAATAAAGAGATTCCCAGACAAAAAAAGGCTAAGGGAATATATATTAACACCAAAACAGCACTGCAAGAAATGTTAAAAGGACTGCTATAATTAGCAGGAGAAATAGGAAGAAAAATAGAACAACATTAAACAAAAATGGCAAAAAATAAATACATATCCATAATCACCTTAAAAGTAAATGGATTGGAAAGAAAAATGGCAGCGGAGTGATGGAGCTACACAGACCATCTCCCAGGACCAAATGGGATTTACAACGAAAATAAAGACAAATCGTCAGGAAGGAGCAACTGAAAGGCAGCCTGGAGGACCTGACTCAATCAGGGACACTGACTCAATCCTGGTAGGCTTGCGAGGATGGGAGAGGGGGTCAGGAGCCTACAGTCCACAGTGGCCTGGGCTGGGACCAGCAAACTCTGCTGGGACCAGCGGTCTTGGTGGGAAGCTGCTGCCGCCTCAGCTGTGTGCTTAGCTCTCTGCTGGTGCAGTACAGACGCGGCTGGGATCAGAGGACTAGGCGGGAAGCTGCTGCCGCCTCAGCTGCGACAGCGGATAAGTCCTGCAAACTCAGCTGAGTGCTACCCCTTGGCTGGTGCTGCAGACTCAGACACCCTTAGCAGGGAACAGCGTCATTGGGTTAAAAGTCACAGGCAGCTCCACAAGGCAGAGTCTGGACAGAGGCTAAATTGACAGCAGCCACTCACCTTGGGCTCCAGCAGAGGGAAGGCAGACTGGACTGGAACTGGGTGGGGACACTCGGGATTTGGAGAGTGCTCAGACCTTTTGCTAAGTGCAGACAAGAAGAACAGTGGTCAATTTACACCTTCCCAGGGCCCTGGGGAAAGGCGGTGGCCCCTCTCTCAGAGATTCAACACCACCTGGTGGCCATTGAAATGCTAATTGAGGCACATTAACAAACAGCATCTGCCATACCCATGGAATATCCTCTTACACTGAGCACCTGAGGGAGTAGTTCAGGCATCTAAGAAAGCAAGGTTCTTCAGCTGACCTCTACTAATAGCCTACAGGCAAAAAAAAAAAAAAAAGTCTAGAAGAAAGTTAAGACTTGACAGTGGTGGTTAAAGTGGGTCTTCCCTGCCTCATTCAAACCCAGGAGAGGGAGCCACAAACAGCAGAACACCAACACACACAATGAAAATTTGGCAGACACCAAAGCCCACTGTGATAGTCAAAATGGTGAAAACCAGAAACAAAAGCCAAATGAAAGAACAAGAGACCTCTAATGAAGATGAGATAAATGAGGTGCAGTTAAGCAAGTTAACAAAACTAGAATTCAGAGCCATGATCTTGAGGAAGCTCAACAGCATGTGTAAGAACATGAGCACCATGAGTAAAGACATAGAAATGTTGCAAATCAACCAGTTGGAAATTAAAAACGACATATCAGAAATGAGAAACACATTGGAAGGTCTAAAAAGCAGAGTAGGGCAGCTGAGAATCAGTGCAGTGAATTAGAAGACAGGGTAGAAAAAAATCAACCAATGAGAAAACCAAAAGGAAAAAATGATTAAAAAAACAGAAAGACAGCTTAAGAGAACTGTGGCACAATTGGAAACGTAATAATATTTGCATTATAAGAGTCCCCAAAGAAGTAGAAAATGAGTAAGGGTTAGAGAATATATTCAAAGAAATAGTGACCGAAACTTTCCTAATTTGGTTATGGAAGAAGGCATTCAAGTTCACTTGAACCAAACTAAACAAAAATGGCAATAAATAAGTACATATCAATAATCACCTTAAATGTAAATGGATTGAATGCTTCCATAAAAAGACACAGAGTAGCTGGTTGGATAAGAAAGCATGATTCATCCATATGTTGTTTCCAAGAGACCCACCTCACAACAAAAGACTCACATAGATTGAAAGTGTACAGATGAAAAAAAATCTTCCAAGCAAACGAAAAGAAAAAAAAAACTGGGGTAGCAATACTCATATCTGATCAAATAGACTTCAAAATGAAGGCCATAACTAGAGACAAAGAAGGCCACTACATAATATTGATAGGATCTATCCAACAGGAAGATATAACCTTCATAAACATATATGCACCCAATACAGGAGCATCAAAATATATTAAAAAACTTCTTGAGGTCTTCAAAGGAGAAATCAATAGCAATGCAATCATAGCAGTGGACTTCAACACCCCGCTCACATCACTGGATAGATTCTCTAGACAAAACTTAGCAAGGAAACAGGGACTCAAAATGAAGGACTAAACCAAATGGATTTAATATATATCTACAGAAAATTACACCCTAAAACTACAGAATTCACATTCTTCTCAAGTGCACATGGGACATTCTCAAAGATAGACCACATGTTAGGGCACACACTATGTCTCTACAAGTTCAAGAAGACTGCAATCATATCAAGCATCTTCTCAGATCACAATGGCATGAAACTAGATATCAATTGCAAGAAGAACATACAAAGTCATTTGAACACATGGAAGCTAAATAGCATTTTAGTAAACAATGAATGGGTCACCAACCAGAACAAGGAAGAAATTAAAAACTTCCTGGAAACCAATGAAAGTGAAGACACAACAACACAAAATCTATGGGATGCATCGAAAGCAGTTCTGAGAGGGTAGTTCATAGCACTAGAAGCCTACCTCAAAAAACAAGAAAAATCTCTAATAAACGATCTAAACTCACAACTAAAAGAACTAGAGGGAAAAAAAAAAAAAAAAAAAGAACAAGTACAAGGAAAGAAATAGTAAAGATCAGAGCAGAAATAAACGACATAGACACCATAAAAAAATTCAAAGGATTAATGAAACAAGGAGCTGGTTTTTCGAAAAGATAAACAAGACTGATGGACCCTTAGCTAGACTCACCAAGAAACAAAGAGAGAGAACCCAAATACACAAAATCAGAAATGAAAGAGGAGTAGTAACAACTGACACCACAGAAATATAAAAGATCGTTAACAATTACTATGAACAATTATATGTCAACACATTCGACAATCTAAGAAAAATGGACAAATTTCTAGAAACACATAGTCTCCCAAAACAGGACTGGGAAGAGATAGAAAATTTGAACAGACCAATATCAACAGAAGAAACTGAAGATGTAATCAAGACTCTCCCGGCAAACAAAAGCCCAGGGCCAGATGACTTCACGGGGGAGTTTTACCGAACATTCAAAGTAAAAGTAATACCCATTATCCTCAAACTATTTCAAAAAATTCAAGAAGAAGGAAGACTTCCAAACTCGTTTTATGAAGCCAGCATAATTCTAACTCCAAAACCAGAAAAAGACACTACAAAGAAAGAAAACTACAGGCCAATATCCCTTATGAATATAGACGCCAAAATCCTGAACAAATTACTAGCAAATCGGCTCCAGCAATACACCAAAAAAATTATCCACCATGACCAAGTGGGATTCATCCCAGGGATGCAAGGTTGGTACAATATGCGCAAGTCAATTAACGTGGTACACCACATAAATAAAATGAAGAATAAAAACCACATGATCATATCAATAGATGCCGAAAAACCCTTCAACAAAATCCAGCATCCATTTCTGATAAAAACGCTCAGCAATGTGGGAATAGAGGGATCATCTCTTGACATAACAAAGGCCATATATGAAAGACCTACAGCCAACATCATACTCAATGGGCAAAAACTAAAAGCATTTCCCTTAAGAACAGGAACAAGGCAAGGATGGCCACTTTCGCCACTCTTATTTAACATAGTACTGGAAGTCTTAGCCACAGCAATGAGACAGGAGGAAAAAATAAAAGGGATCCAAATTGGAAAGGAGGAAGTGAAACTGTCATTATTTGCAGATGACACGGTACCATACGTAGAAAACCTCAAAGTCTCCATCAAAAACTTACTAGTCTTATTAAGTGAATTTGGCAAAGTATCAGGATACAAAATTAATGTCATGAAATCGATGGCATTCTTATACACCAAGGACGAACTCACAGAATGAGAAACTAAGAAAACAATCCCATTTACCATTGCAGCAAAAAAATTAAGATACCTAGGAATAAACTTAACCAAAGAAATAGAGGACCTATTTGCAGAAAACTACAGGTCATTGAAAAGAGAAATAGAGGAATATATAAAAAAATTGGAAGCACATACCCTGTTCATGGATTGGGAGAATTAACATCATTAAAATGTCCATATTAGCCCTGGCCAGTTTGGCTCAGCGGTTAGAGCGTCGGCCTGTGGTCTGGAGAGACCTGGGTTCAGTTCCCGCTAAGGGCACGTACTTCGGTTGCAGATTGTCCCCGGCCCTGGTTGGTTGTGCGGGTGGCAGCCACTCGATGTGTCCCTTCACATCGATGTTTCTCTCTCTCTCTCTCCCTTTCTCTCTCTCCCTCCCACTCTATCTGTACAAAAAAATGGAAAAATATCCTCAGGTGAGGATAAAAAATAAAAAAAAATTCCATATTACCCAAAGTGATCTATAGATTCAATGAAATCCCCATCAAAATACCAATGGCATACTTCACAGAATTAGAACAAGTACTTCAAAAGTTCATATGGAACAAACAAAGACCTCGAATAGCCACAGCAATCTTGAAAAAGACCAACAAAGTTGGAGGGATCCCATTGCCAGATTTCAGGTTATACTACAAAGCCACCATAATCAAAACAGCATGGTACTGGCACAAGAACAGGCATATAGACCAGTGGAACAGAACAGAGAACCCAGTAATGGACCCAAAACAATATGCTCAATTAATATTTGAAAAGGTGGCAAGAGCATACAGTGGAGTAAGACAGCCTCTTTAATAAATGGTGCTGGGAGAATTGGACAGCTACATGCAGAAAAATGAAACTAGACCATCAACTTACAGCCTACACAAGAATAAACTCAAAGTGGATACAAGACTAAAATGTGACCCATGAATCCATAAAAATCCTAGAAGAAACTGTAGTCAACAAAATTTCAGACATCATACGCACTAGAATTTTCACTGATACATCACCTAAGGCAATAGAAACAAAGGAGAAAATGAACACATGGGACTACATCAAACTCAAAAGCTTCTGCAGAGGAAAAGATACAATCATCAAAAAGGAAAGGCTACCCACTGTATGGGAGAGCATAATTGCCAATGATATATCAGATGTGCGGTTAAATTCCAATATATAGAGAGTGCTCATACAACTCCACAAAAGGAAGAAAAAGAACCCAATTATAAAATGGGCAGAGGAACTAAATAGACACCTCACCAAACAGGACATACAAATGGCTAAGAGGCATTGAAGAAATGGTTATCATCACTAATCATCAGAGAGATGCAAATTAAAACAACAATGAGGTATCACCTGTCAGAATGGCCGCCATCAAGAAATCATCAAACAAGTGTTGGCAAGGGTGTGGCGAAAAGGGGACTCTAGTACACTGCTGGTGGGAATGCAGACTGGTGCAGCCCCTATGGAAAACAATATGGTGTTACCTCAAAAAATTGAAGATTGATCTTCCATTTGACCCAGTGATCCCACTTCTTGGAATATACCCTAGGAAGACTGAAACACCATTTAGGAAGAATATATGTACCCCCATGTTTGCAGCAGCACTATTTACAATAGCTAAGATCTGGAAACAGCCCTAATGTCCATCAGTAGATGAATGGATAAAAAAGCTGTGGTACATATACACAATGGAGTACTATGCACCTGTAAGAAATAATGATCTGTTATCCTTTGAGACTACATGGAGGGACCTGGAAATTATTGTTATAAGCAAAACAAGCCATACATAGTAAGATGAGTATCATATGATCTCACTTATTTGTGGAATATAATGAACATTACAGTCTATAGAATGGGGTAGTCCCAGAAACGTGGAAGTGGGGTACAGACTGACAACCCCTGAAGAGGGTGTGGTGGGGGAGAGATAAACCACAGAACTTATATGCATGTATGCATGAACAATGGACATGGACAACAAAGCTGGGGACAGGGCGGGGAGGGCAGTGTAGGGGGGACCAGTGGGGGAAAAAGAGAAACTTCTGTAACAAAAATATATATTAATAAAAAAAAAGAACTCTTCACAAAAATAAATAGATAAATATTGAAATAGTTATGTAATAAAACAGTTGTATACAACAAATGGTCTTTTTTGAAAAAGTATTTTTTTTACTGATTTTTTAGATAGGAAGGGAGATAAAGATAGAAATGTCAATGTGACCAAGAATCAAACTGGGACCTCTCAGGGCCATGGGGTGATGCTCAATCCACTGAGCCTCACCGGCTGGGCAAAGGACAGTCTTTCTGCAAGTCTGCCCCTTGTATATAGTAATAAATCCCTGTTAAAAACTAGCTATTTAATTTTATCTTATAGAGAAATAAAGTTAACACTGATATAGAGCTTATATATGTCCAGGAGTTTTATTTTTAAATTGTTACAAAAACACTTAGAGGTAGATTTTATTTCATTTTATCCCTTTATACAGAAGCCCAGAAATTTAAGCAATTTGCCCAAGGTCACGCAGCTAGTAAATGTCAGAGCTGGGGTATGGACTCATTCAGTCTGGCTCCAGTGTCCATGTTTTAAACCACTATAAAATATGTTTCTTAATAGAATATTTTGTTGGTATTTGAGGAGTCTCAACAATTTATACCTTTCTTTCCATACTGAGGTTTCAGGACTCAAAAGAAATAAAAATGTCAGTTTTGTTTTTGCTAAAGCTGTTTGGAGAAAGCATCTTAGATGAGTGTCAACCTAGGCTTTCTGGTACTGCATGAAGACATTAGGGAGAATTATCTGCCTGTTAAAGTCCCCTCCTTGAAAACTCACAGTTCCCGGAAGGCAGATATCAGTGAGAGGAAGGAACAGAACTGCATTTGCCCATTTTTTTTTCTCTCAATCTCCTCTACCAGTTAAGTCTGAGTGAGGGCTGGACAGAGATCAGACGTGTAACCACAGGCAACTAGGAGAGTAATGAAAAATAAATATGTCACTTCCAGCCAAATAGACAATGTGTCTATATGTAAATTAAAATGTCCTTTAAAAAGTGAGAGGTTGTATAGGAAAACTTTCTTCACTTAGAATTGGTGTAATAGTGTGAAAAAATCCAGTTTAGACATTTTGAGACTTCATGGTTCTGCCTGATGTGTGACCTTGGGCATCATATTTCATTCCTCTGAGCCGGTAATTAATTACTCCATCTAAAATTTTTCCCATAAAATATATTTCAAAAGAACAGCTTTAAAAGAAAACAAAAGTCTCCTCTCCATTTATAGAAAAATGATTTAAAAATCTTTCTTAAATGATTTTCTTTCTCTGGATTTATATTTCTACACTTACCAAGCCAAATAATTGATTTTCATTACTGTATGTTTTAAATTGAATTCATGATGTCTTTGGTGTTTTGTCTTACCTACTTCACTCCCTTTCTTAAATCCTGATATTGTTTCTTCTTCCAATGCATTTGCTTAAATTTTTTTTCTTTATTGAATTTAGAGAGAGAGGAAGAAAGAGAGAGTAAAACATTGATGAGAGAGAACATTGATTTACTGCCTCCAATATGCCACCCACTGGGGATTTGGCCCACAAACTGGGCAAGTGCCCTGGCCAGGAATCGAATTGGCAGCCTCTTAGTGCATGGGTCGACGTTAAACCACTGAGTTACACTGTCCGGGCTTCCAATGCAATTTACTTGGGAAAACTCTTCATCTAGTCTCTTTGGTTTACTTCATATTTATATATTCCAAATTCCTTGCTTCAACCTATGCATTCTTTTTTTTTCTTTATTAATTTTTAGAGAGAGAGGAAAGAAGAGAGAGAGAAATAGAAACATCAATGAGAGAGAACATCGATTGGCCGCCTCCTGCATGCCCACCACTGGTGATTTGGCCCATAACCTGGGCATGTGCCCTGCACAGGAATCAAACTGGTGACCTCCTGGTGCATGGGTCGATATTCAACCACTGGCCACACTGGCCAAACTGGCCGGGCTACAACCTATGCATTCTTTTTTTTTTTAAATTAATTTTTGTTACAGATGTTTCTCCTTTTCCCCCCATTGTTTCCCTCCGCCCCCTCCCTCCCTTCCCTGTCCCCAGTTTGTTGTCCATGTCCACTGTTCATGCATACATGCATATAAGTTCTGTGGTTTATCTCTCCCCCACCACACCCTCTTCTGGGGATTGTCAGTCTGTACCCCACTTCCATGTCTCTGGGACTACCCCATTCCTCAGACTGTTATGTTTATTATATTCCACAAATAAGTGAGATCATAAGAAATTTGTCTTTCTCTGTTTGGCTTGTTTCACTTAGGATGATACTTTCCAGGACCCTCAATGTAGTCTCAAAGGATAAGAGATCTTTCTTTCTTATAGCTGCGTAGTACTCCATTGTGTATATGTACCACTGCTTTTTTATCCATTCATCTACTGATGGACACTTGGACTGTTTCCAGATCTTAGCTATCATAAATATTGCTGCTACAAACATGGGGGTACATATATTCCTTCTGATTGATGTTTCAGGCTTCTTAGGGTATATTCCTAGAAGTGGGATCACTGGATCAAATGGAAGTTCAATTTTTAATTTTTTGAGGTAACACCATATTGTTTTCCATAGTGGCTGCACCAGTCTGCATTCCCACCAGCAGTGCACTAGTGTCCCCTTTTCTCCACACCCTCGCCAACACTTGTTGTTTGATGATTTGTTGATGGTGGGCATTCTGACAGGTGTGAGGTGATAACTCATTGTTGTTTTAATTTTCATCTCTCTGATGATTAGTGATGATGAACATTTCTTCATATGTCTCTTAGCCATTTGTGTGTCCTATTTGGAGAGGTGTCTATTTATTTCCTCTGCCCATTTTTTAATTGGGTACTTTGTCTTCCTTTTGTGGAGTTGTATGAGCACTCTCTATATATATTGGAAATTAAACCCTTATCTGATATATCATTAGCAATTATGCTCTCCCATACAGTGGGTAGCCTTTCCGTTTTGATGACTGCATCTTTCGCTGTGCAGAAGCTTTTGAGTTTGATGTAGTCTCATGTGTTCATTTTCTCCTTTGTTTCTATTGCCTTAGGTGATGTGTCAGTAAAAATTCTGCTGCATATGATGTCTGAAATTTTGTTGCCTACAGTTTCTTCGAGGATTTTTATGGATTCATGAGTCACATTTAAGTCTTTTATCATGAGTCACATTTAAGTCTTTTATCATGAGTCACATTTAAGTCTTTTATCCATTTTGAGTTTATTCCTCTGTAGGGTGTAAGTTGACGGTTTAGTTTCATTTTTTTGAATGTAACTGTCCAATTTACCAGCACCATTTATTAGTCTTTCTTTACTCCACTGTATGCTCTTGCCAACTTTGTCAAATATTAATTCAGCATATTGCCTTGTGTACATTTCTGGGTTCTTTGTTCTGTTCCACTGGTCTATATGCCTGTTCTTGTTCCAGTGCCAGGCTCTTTTGATTATAGTGGCTTTGTAGTATAACCTGAAATCTAGTAATGTGTTCCCTCCAAGTTTGTTCTTCATTTTCAAGATTGCTGTGGCTATTCGAGGCCTTTTTTGGTTCCATATGAACTTTTGAAGTACTTGTTCTAATTCTGTAACGTATGCCATTGGTGTTTTGATGGGGATTGCGTTGAATCTACAGATTGCTTTGGGTAATAAGGACATTTTAATGATGTTAATTCTCCCAATCCATGAACAGGGTATGTGCTTCCACTTTTTCATATCTTCCTCTATTTATTTATTCAATGACCTGTAGTTTACTGCAAATAGGTCCTTTATTTTTTATTTTTTTTTGTTAAGTTTATTCCTAGGTATCTTAATTTTTTTGCTGCAATGGTAAATGGGATTTTTTCTTTGTTTCTTTTACTGTGAGTTCATCATTGGTGTATAAGAATGCCATCGATTTCTTGACATTAATTTTGTATCCTGCTACTTTCCCAAATTCATTTATTAAGACTAGTAAACTTTTAATGGAGTCTTTCGGGTTTTCTATGTATAGTATCATGTCTTGTGCAAATAATGACAGTTTCACTTCCTCCTTTCCAGTTTGAATCCCTTTTATTTTTTCCTCCTGTCTCATTGCAGTGGCTAAGACTTCCAGTACTATGTTAAATAAGAGTGGCGAAAGTGGGCATCCTAGCCTTGTTCCTGTTCTTAAGGGAAATGCTTTTAGTCTTTGCCCATTGAGTATGATGTTGGCTGTAGGTCTTTCATATATGGCCTTTGTTATGTCGAGAGATGATCCCTCTATTCCCACATTGTTGAGCGTTTTTATCAGAAATGGATGCTGGATTTTGTTGAAGGGTTTTTCGGCATCTATTGATATGATCATGTGGTTTTTATTCTTCATTTTATTTATGTGGTGTACCACGTTAATTGACTTGCGCATATTGTACCAGCCTTGCATCCCTGGGATGAATCCCACTTTGTCATGTTGGATAAATTGTTTGGTGTATTTCTGGATCCGATTTGCTATGATTTTGTTCAGGTTTTGGCATCTATGTTCATCAGGGATATTGGCCTGTAGTTTTCTTTCTTTGTAGTGTCTTTTTCTGGTTTTGGAGTTAGAATTATGCTGGCTTCATAAAACGAGCTTGGAAGTCTTCCATCTTCTTGAATTTTTTGAAATAGCTTGAGAAGAATGGGTATTAGTTCTTCTTTGAATGTTCGGTAAAATTCCCCTGTGAAGCCATCCGGGCCAGGGCTTTTGTTTGCTGGGAGAGTCTTGATTACATCTTCAATTTCTTCTGTTGCTATTGGTCTGTTCAAGTTTTCTATTTCTTTCTGGTCCGCTTTTGGGAGACTATGTGTTTCTAGAAATATCTCCATTTGTCTCAGATTGTCAAATTTGCTGCCATATAATTGATCATAGTAGTTGTTAACGATCTTTTGTATTTCTGTGGTGTCAGTTGTTACCTGTCCTCTTTCATTTCTGATTTTGTGTATTTGGGTTCTATCTCTTTTTTTCTTGATGAGTCTAGCTTGTCCATCAATATTGTTTATCTTTTCAAAAAACCAGCTCTTTGTTTCATTGATCCTTTGAATTGGTTTTGGTGTCTATGTCATTTATTTCTGCTTTGATATTTATTATTTCCTTCCTTCTACTTGCTCTGGGGTTTTCATTTTGTTTGCTCTCTAGTTCTTTAAGTTGTGAGGTTAGATAGTCTATTAGAGATTTTTCTTGTTTTTCGAGGTAGGCCTGTAGTGCTATGAACTTCCCTCTCAGAACTGGTTTCACTGTATCCCATAGATTATGTGTTGTGTCTTCATTTTTATTGGTTTCCAGGAAGTTTTTGATTTCTATCTTGATCTCCTCCATGACCCATTCATTGTTTAATAACATGCTATTTAGTTTCCATGTGTTCAAATGTCTTGGTGTGTTCTTCTTGCAATTGATTTCTAGTTTCATGCCATTGTGATCTGAGAAGATGCTTGATTTGATTTCAGTGTTCTTGAACTTATAGAGACATAGTTTGTGCCCTAAAATGTGGTCTATCTTTGAGAATGTCCCATGTGCACTTGAGAAGAATTGGAATTCTCTGGTTCTGGGGTGTAGTTCTCTGTAGATATATATTAAATCCATTTGCTCTAGTGCTTCATTTAGAGCCTCTATTTTCTTGCTAATTTTTTGTCAAGAGAATCTATCCACTGATGTGAACGGAGTGTTGAAGTCCCCTGCTATGATTGTATTGCTATCGATTTCTCCTTTGAAGTCCTCCAGAAGATTTTTAATATATTTCGGTGCTCCTATATTGGGTGCATATATGTTTATCAAGGTTATATCTTCCTGTTGGATAGATCCTTTCAATATTTTGTAGTGAGCTTCTTTGTCTGTAGTTATGGCCTTCATTTTGAAATCTATTTTATCAGATATGAGTATTGCTACCCCAGCTTTTTTTTTTTTTTTTCTGTTTGCTTGGAAGATTTTTTTCCATCCTTTCACTTTCAATCTGAGTCTTTTGTTGTGAGGTGGGTCTCTTGTAAACAACATATAGATGAGTCATGCTTTCTTATCCAATCAGCTACTCTGTGTCTTTTTATGGGAGCATTCAATCCCTTTACATTTATGGTGATTATTGATATGTACTTATTTATTGCCATTTTTATTTAGTGTGGTTCTGTTTTTCTTCCCTTTTCTCCTGCTAATTATTGCAGTGGTGGTTTGTTGTTGCTAATGAATTCCCTTAGCCTTTTTTGTTGTCTGGGAAGCTCTTTATTTGACCTTCTATTTTGAATCATAGCCTTGCTGGGTCAAGTAGTCTTGGATTCAGAATCTTGTTTTTCATAACCTTGATTACTTCATGCCATATCCTTCTGGCCTGTATTGTTTCTTGTGCAAAGTCAGCTGAGAGCCTAATGGGGTTTCCTTTGTAGGTAACCTGTTGCTTATCTCTTGCTGCTTTTAGGATTCTCTCCTCGTCTTTAATATTTGTCAATTTGATTACTATGTGTCTTGTTGTGAGCCTGTTTGGGTTCTTCTTACTTGGGGCTCTCTGTGCTTCTCAAACTTGAATGCCTTCTTCCTTCACCAAATTAGGAAAGTTTGTGTCACTATATTTTTGAGTATATTCTCTAACCCTTGCTCATTTTCTTCTTCTTTGGGGACTCCTGTGATGTGAATATTATTCCGTTTCCAGTAGTCCCACAGTTCTCTTAAGTTGTCTTCCTGTTTCTTAATCTTTTTTTTCCTTTTGGTTTTATGAATGGTTGATTTTTTCTACCCTGTCTTCTAATTCACTGATCCGGTTCTCAGCTTCCTCTGCTCTGCTTTTTAGACCTTCCAATGTGTTTTTCATTTCTGATATGTCAATCTTCATTTCTTCTTGGTGGTTTTTAATTTCCATCTGGTTGATTTTCAACATTTCTATGTCTTTACTCATGGTGCTCTTGCCTTACACATGCTGTTGAGATTCCTCAAGATCATGGCTCTGAATTCTAGTTCTGTTAACTTGCTTAACTGCACCTCATTTATGTCATCTTTGGTAGAGGTCTCTTGTTTTTTCATTTGGCTTTTGTTACTGTTTTTCACCATTTTGGCTATTACCGTGGGCTTTGGAGTCTGCCAACTTTTCCCTGTGGGTACTGCTGTTTGTGGCTTCCCCTCCTGGGTTTGGATAAGGCAGGGAGAATCCACTTTAAACACCACTGTGAAGTCTTAGCTTTCCTGGTTAGACTTGCTAGCCCAGGGAATGGTAGTTATCCTCCAGTTTTTTTGCCTGGAGGCTATTAGTAGAGGTCACCTGAAGAACCTTGGTTTCTGAGTTGAATGAAAAACTCCCTCATGAGCTCAGTGTAAGAGGATTTCCAGAGGGTGGGGCAGATGCTGGTTGTTAATGGGCCTCAATTAGCATTTCAATTGTCACCAGGTGGGGTTGAGTCTCTGAGGGAGGGGTTGCCACCTCTCCCCAGGGCCTTGGGAAGGAGTAAGTTGACCACAGTCCTGCATGGCTGCACTCAGCAGAAGCTCAAAGCACCCTCCAAAACCCGAGTGCCCCACACAGTTCCAGTCCAGTCTGCCTTCCCTATGCTGGAGCCCAAGGTGAATGGCTGCTGCCAATTTAGCCTCTGTCTAGACTCTGTGTCATGGAGCCACCTGGGACTTTTAACCCGAAGGCGCAGGTTCTAGCCAAGGGCAGACGAGGCTGTGGCACCAGCCAAGGGAGGAGCACCCAGCCGAGTTCGCAGGACTCAGCCAAAGGCGTAGCACTTCACTGAAGCCACAGGACCCAGCCGTGGTTGTCTGATGCAGCCGAGGTGGCAGCAGCTTCCAGCCGAGTCCCCTGGTCCCAGCCGATTCCGCTGGTCCTAGCCCTGGCCGCTGCGGACCGAGGGCTCCGGCCCCCATCGCGTCCTAGCAAGCCTACCAGGATTGAGTCAGTGTCACTGGTTATGTGGTCCTCCAAGGTGTCTTTCGGTTGCCCCTTCCTGACCATTTGTCTTTATTTTCGTTGTAAATCCAGTTTGGTCCTGGGAAATGGTCTGTGTAGCTTCCATTCACTCTGCTGCTATTTTTTCTCTCCACTTATGCATTCTTCAATGAAGCAACAAGACGGGAGGGGGTTAGAGAGAGAGAGAGAGAAAGGAAGAGGCAGGTGAGGAACAGGGTGGTGAGGGAAGGAGGGAAGGAAGAAAGAAAAAAAGTAAAAAGAATTTAAAGCTACTTTGCATTCCTTTTCTAAAAGATACTTTTTTATTAATTTTTAAATTCTAGAGTAGAGAATACTTGTTATTTGTATATATTTATTTATTTGTCCAATTTTTGTTCAAATACTCTCTTGTCCACTGTATGGGAGAGCATAATTGACAATGATATATCAGATAAGGGGTTAATTTCCAATATATATAGAGTGCTCATACAACTCAACAAAAGGAAGACAAATAATCCAATTAAAAAATGGGCAGTTGTCTAACTCTCCAAACAGGACATACAAATGGCTGAGACATATGAAGAAAACCTCAACATCACTCATCATCAGAGAGATGCAAATTAAAACAACAATGAAGTATTACCTCACACATGTCAGAATGGCCGCCTTCAACAAATCATCAAACAACAAGTGTTGGCATGGGTGTGGAGTAAAGGGGACTCTAGTACACTCTGGTGGGAATGCAGACTGGTGCAGCCACTATGGAACACAATATGGTCTTACCTCAAAAAGTTAAAAATTTTACTTCCATTTTACCCAATGATCCCACTTCTAGGAATATACCCTAAGGAGCCTGAAACACCATTCAGGAAGAATATATGTACTACCATGTTTGTAGCAGCACTATTTACCATAGCTAAGATCTGGAAACTGCCCAAGTGTCCATTAGTAGACAAATGGATAAAAAAGCTGTGGTACCTATACACAATGGCGTACTATGCAGCTGTAAGAAAGAAAGATCTCTTAACCTTTGAGACTACACGGAGGGACCTGGAAAATATTATCCTAAGCAAAACAAGCCAAACAGAGAAGGACAAGTTTCATATGATGTCACTTATTTGTGGAATATAATGAACATAACAGTCTGAGGAATGGGGTAGTCCCAGAGATGTGGAAGTGGGGTACAGACTGACAATCCCCAGATGAGGGGGGTGGTGGGTGAGAGATAAACCACAGAACTTCTATGCATGAACAATGGACATGGACAACAAACTGGGGACAGGGCAGGGAGGGAGGGGGAGGGGAGAATCAGTGGGGGGAAATGAGAAACATCTGTAACAAAAATAAATATATTAATTAAAAAAATAATAAAAATAACCTCTCTTGTCATGTAAGCTATAAATTATATGAGGTCAGAGAATACATGGTTTTTCCAGTTTTGCATCCCTGTACCTTGCTTGATGCTTAGCATAAGCATGGGTAGTTAGAAAAATTCAATAATCATTTTAAGGAAACTAACTGTATAGTTTTCTCATTATAAAGAATGTATAATTTTCATCCATTATTTATGATAATTTCTCCCCATATTTTCTTCTAGTGGAGCAGGCAACCTCTCCCCTCTGGCCCCAGTGTAGCTAGTTGATTCTGTTACTCCAGTAAAATAACCAACTAATTCAGTTAGAAACGATAAACCCACTGTTTGGCTGCATTAATTATTAAATTGATTACCAAAGTAGTATCTCAGGTCATCAATTTCACTATGGAACACAGCTCACAGTTTGACGGAAATTCTTTACTCACGTTTGATTACGCAACCAGCCTTACTTATACATTTCCAGTATGTCTGTCTGTGCAGAAAATCCACGGTCATTTGAAACAGAAAAGTCTATTTGGATCTTCCTAACCTAGCAACGATATAAAGGCACATCTTGTTGGTATCTAATTTTTTTCAAGCCCTAGAGTTTATTCCTCTGGGAAGTTTAGCATTTGTTATATTTGAGAAAATCACAAAAGGTAATTGCAAAACTCTGCCATTGTTTTCTTTTCCTCTCCATCCATGTATAAACTTCTCAATGAACTCTTGAATCAAAGAAGGCTTGACACACACATGTTTTGTGTGTGTCAGGCCTTATCAACAAGTAAGGGAATTTTTTCCCCTAATTTTTGCTGCGGGCAAACAATAGTAATTTCCAGACCTCTGGAAGTTCTCTAAAACTGGCTGTTGCCATGGGCTGGAATTTTCAATCCTGGCAGTATTTCCACATTTGTTCTATTCATAGTGTTGTTATTTTGAGTTCTTGACATTTAAGAAAGAAATTTGATCTCTAACAAGGAAGTCCCCCACCCCATAACTCCAAGCAAATCCTTTTGCATTATTTCTTCCCTTGTACATGTTTCTTTTTGAAAAGCAAACAGTACCCTTCATAATGCTTCAAACATTTGGACCAATCTGAGGAACTCTTAGTTAAAGCCATAGTTCCATATCTGTGAGGGCAGTTCACACCAAATCAATGCATCTCAAAGACTTCCATGGGTTTCAATAAGCTCCATTGCTTTTTTTTTTTTTTTTACCGGAAAGGAAAAGAATGGGTATGTGATGAGGTGATGATAACTACAGTGGAGAGAAGAGGTGAATGGTGTGTGTGTGTGTGTGTGTGTGTGTGTGTGTGTAGTTCTACATGTTTGTGTAGTTCTGCTCAACAGGTATCAGTTCTTTTTTTATTGTTATCTCTATCCTTATTTTTACTACTATTTTATTAGGCACATATGGAACAATGGTTACTTTTTGAAAAAATACAATAAAACTGAAAGCCTATTGACCCTAGACTACAGTGACTGATAGGTTAACTCTTTAATCCACCTCATTCTTCTATGTTAATAACTAAGTATCCGCTAATATAATGGGGAAAATATGCAGACAAATATGGTAAGTATTCTCTATGACAGCTGAGAACAGCTGGGTGTTCCATCAAAATTTGACCTCAAACTTTTGGAGTTTTCCCTGAAAACAGAAAAATGCAAAGTTTAGATTAGATTAAAAATTGTACGTTTGTTTTTAAAAAGTTCCAGGCTTAACAAAAATTGTTGCAAACATAGGCGAATCATTGGTTTCCATTTTATTTGCTCCTCATGCACCATAAAGATGCTTTAAGCAATAGTTTTTTTTTTAATGTTCTCATCTCAAAAGTAAACCTAGAAGGTAGTTATTTCTTAGTTTTCAATCTACAGTGAAATCACAGTTGAAGGAGGAAATAAAGCTAACTTTCTCTTCATTCTCTACTCTTCTTTAAAATGAGATAAAACATAGTTAAACCATAAATACAAAACTAATTTGTTAATTTGAATAATTCTTTATATAACTGATTCATATTATTTTGTTCCTATTGTAACCCCCAACTAAATTAAATAGTATAAATTTTCATTTATAATATAAATACATAAAGCAAGAAAATAAATAATTTACCTTTATGTGGTCAGTTCTGTTACTAATTAGAATTAGTTTAAAAATATGTATTAACACTTGAAAATAATAATAATAACAACAGGGGATGTTATTAATATAGTGTTAATAACAATGGAGTTCAACCTGGATTCCACTTGTTCCAGTTCTCCACAATGCACACAGTAGCTGTGGTGGTTCTTTAAAATTTTGGGTAATTAAATTTTATCCTCAAGTTAGTTGAACTTGCCCTGTACTCCATGAATGTTCTTGCATATGGAAAAAGTGAGTCCTGTTCAATATAAAAGTCCAGCATGGAGATAAAAGTAATGTTCAGGTGTGAGGTGATACCTCATAGTCATTTTAATTTGCATCTCTGATGATTATTGATATTGAGCATTTTTTTATATGTCTCTTCGCCATTTGTATGTCCAGTTTGGAGAGTTGTCTATTTAGTGCCTCTGCCCATTTTTTTAATTGGATTCTTTGTCTTCCTTTTGTTGAGTTGCATGAGTACTTTATATATTTTGAAAATTAACCCCTTATCCAATGTATCATTGGCAAATATGCTCTCCCATACAGTGAGTTCCATTTTCATTTTGATGCTGTTTTCTTTTTCTGTGCAGAAGTTTTTAGTTTGATGTAGTCCCATTTATTCATTTTGTTTTGTTTCTCTTGCCCTTGGTGATATATCAGTGAAAATTCTTCTACGTGTGATGTCTGAGATTTTGCTGCCTACATTTTTCTGACATTTTTATGGTTTCACAAATTACATTTAAGTTTTTCACCTATTTTTAGTTTATTCTTATGTATGGAGTAAGTTGATGGTCTAGTTTCATTTTTTTGCATAGTCTTGTCTTAGTGGCTACCATCAACAAATTATCAAGCAACAAGTGTCGGCGAGGGTGTGGAAAAAAAGAGTACCTAATACACTGCTGGTAGGAATGCACACTCATGCAGCCATTATGGAAAACAATATAGAGTTTCCTCAAAAAATTAAAAATTGAACTGCCATTTGACCCAGTGATCCCACTTGTAGGAATACATCCTAAGAAGCCTGAAACACCAATTTGAAAGAATATATGCACCCCTATGTTCATAGCAGCACTATTTACAATATCTAAGATCTGGAAACAGTCCAAGTGACCATCAATAGGTAAGTGGATAAAAAAGTGTGGTAAATTTACACAATGCAATACTAAGCAGCTGTAATAAAGGAAGATCTCTTACCCTTTGAGACTACATGGAAGGACCTGGAGAGTATTATGTTAAGTGAAACAATCCAGTCAGAGAAAGACAGGTATCACATGATCTCACTTGTATGTGGAATCCAACAAACAGATTAAACTGATTAACAAAATAAATTCAGAGACATGGAAGTAGCAAACAGACTGACAAATCTTAGAGGGAAAATGGAAGGGAGGTGGTGAGAATAGATAAACCAAAGAACTTATATATATATATATCTGCATGACCAATGGACACAGACAACTGTGTGGTGAAGGTAATGTGGGTTGGAGTGGGGAGGAGGGTTTCAATGAAAATAATGGAGGGACATCTGTAATACTTTCAACAATAAAGATCAATTTAAAAAAATAATAGTTTCAAACTCCCGTTTATTTTTTTGTATTTTTTTAATGTTTATTAATTTATTTTTGTTACAGACATTTTTCCCTCCCCCCCAGACACCCTCCTTCCCATTCCCCATCCTGCTCCCCCAACATTTTTGTCTATGTCCATTGGTTATGCATACATGCACATATGTTCAAACTCCCATTTATTTTGAGAGTCTAGATTGTGCTGTGTTGCGTTATACCAGATTACAAAAAAAGTCTACATTTAACTGTATTCCTTTATTTATTTTTATAAAGTTATTATTTCCAAATATATGGAGATTAAATGACACATAGTATTTCAAAATTATGCATGGGTCAAAGAAGAAATCTCAACAGAAGTTTCAAAATATTTTGAATAATCTAGGGAGGAAAAAGGAGAAACATCTGTAACAAAAATAAGTTAATAATAATTGCAAAACAAAAAAGATATTTTGAACTAAATGAAGAGGAAGACATAACATCAAAATTTGTGGATGTGGCAAAAGCAGTGCTTCTTTTTTAAATATATGCATTAGAAAGAATAAAATCCATAATCAATAATCTAATTTCCAGCTTAGGCAACTAGAAAAAGAACAGCAAATTAAATCCAAAGTTAGCAGAAGAAAAGAAATAATAACAATTAGAGCAGAAATCAATAAGAATGAAAACAGGAAATCAATAGAGACAATCAATGAAACCAAAAGTTGTTCCTTTGAAAAGAAAAAAAATAATGTCTCTGCCAGGCTAAATAATACAAAGAGAACACAAATTACTAATATCAGAATTGAAAGAGGGGACATCCTACAGATTCTATAGACATTTAAAGGATAATAAAGAATTACTATGAACAAGTCTATGCCCACAAATTTGATAACATAGTTGACATGGACCAATTCTTTAAAAGACATATTTGCCAAAATTTACACATGAAGAAACAGACTATCTGAATAGGCCTATTAAATAAATTGAATCAATAATTAATAACTTTCCAAAATAGAAACCACTAGGCCCAGTTGGATTCATTGGTGAATTTTACCAAACATTTAATGAAGAAATTATATAAATTATCTATAATTTTTCAGAAAATAAAAGCAAAGAAAATATTCCTAACTTACCCTGTGAAGCCAGCATTGATCAAATATGAAAAACAGAAAAGACATTCAAGAAAACTACAAATCAATATCTCTCATGAACACAGATGCAAACATTCTCAACAAAATATTAATAAATCAAAACCCACAATCTATTAAAGGAATTATACAACATGACCAAGTAGGATTTATGCCAAGTATGCAAGACTGGTTCAACATTGAAAAGCCAATTAATGTAATTCATCATATCAGCAGGCTAAAAAGTAAAAATTGTTATCTTAGTCAAATGCAGAGAAAGCATGTAGCAAAATCCAGCACCCATTCATAATAATGATAATAAAAAAGCTCTCTGTAAACTGTAAAGAGAGGAACTTCCTCAACCTGTCAAAGAACATCTACAAAAAACAAAAACAAAACAAAACAAAAAACCTTACAGCTAACTTACATCATAACCTTACATCATACTTAATGGTGAGAAACTTGAAGCCTTTCCAGTAAGATAATGTACAAGGCAAGTATGTTCCCTTTCACCACTCTTTTTAAAATATTATACTGGAAGTTTTAGTTCATAAAATAAGAAAAAGAAATAAAAGGTACACAGATTGGAAAGGAAAGACAAAACTGTCTTTTATTTTTTCACAGATAACATGACCATCTATGTAAAAAATATCCTAAAAAATTGCTAAAAAAAAAAAAATTCTACCCAGCCAGTGTGGCTCAGTGGATTGAGCATCGTTCCATGAACTGAGAGGTCTTGGTTCAATTCCCAGTCAGGGCACATGCCTGCGTTGTGGGCTCGATCCCTAGCAAGGGTCAGGCAGGGAGCAGATCAATATTTGTCTCTCACATCTATGTTTCTCTCTCTCTTTCTAAAAATAATCAATAAAAATATGTTTTTAAAAAATTATAGAACTAATAAGTGATTACAGCAAGTTGCAGGATACAAGGTTAATATAGAGAAGTCAAAAATTTTCCTATATCCCAGCAATAAAAAGTAAAATTTAAAATTAAAAACAGAATACTATTTACATTAACATCCAAAATAAAATACTTTGGTATAAATGTAACAAAATATATACGAGATCTATATGAGGAAGACTTCAAAACTCTGATGGATGATATCAAAGAAGAGCTTAATAATTTTAGAGATAATCCATATTCATTGATAGGAAGACTGAATCTTCTGAAGATGCCAGTTTCCCCAGTTTGATCTGTACATTCAGTGCAATCCCAATGAAAATTCCAACATTTATTTTGTTAATATTAATAAAATTATTCTAAGTTTATATGGAGAAGCAAAGGACAAAGAATAGCCAACACAATATTGAAGAAGAACAAAGTTGGAAGACTGATGCTACCTTACTTCAAAATTTACTATAAAACTACAGTAATTAAGACAGTGTGGTATTGGTGAAAGAACAGAAAAATATATCAATAAAACAAAATAGGTAGCCCAGAAATAGACCCACAAAAATACAGGCTACTGTACTTTAACAAAGGAGCAAAGTTAATACAATGGAACAAAGATATTCTTTCTTTAAACAAATGGTGCTGAAACATATCACATGCAAATAAAATAAAACAAAATAGAGCTAGACACAGACCTTACACTTTTTACAAAAATTAACTCAAAATGGATCCCAGCCCTAAATGTTAACACAAAATTTATAAAACTGCTAGAAGGTAATATAGGAGAAAACCTAGTTGACGAGGGTATGGCAATTGCTTTTTAGGTACAACACCAAAGGCATGATCCATGAAAGAAATAGTTGATAAGTTGGACTTCATTAAAATTAAAAACCTCTGCTATACAAAAATCAATGTCAAAAGAATGAGAAGACAAGCCACAGAATGGGAGAAAATATTTGCAAAAGACACATCTGATGAAGGACTGTTATCCAAAATACACAAATAACTCTTAAAAATCAACAATAAAAAAATAAACAATCTAGTAAAAATTGGACAAAACATCTTATTAGATATGTCATCATGGAAGATATACAGATGACAAATAAGCATGTGGAAAGATGCTCCATATCATATGTCATCCGGGAAACTCAAAATAAATACCACTATAGATACCACTATACACATATTAGAATGGTCAAAATCCAAAACACAGATAATACCCAATGCTGGTAAGAATGTGGAGTAACAGAACTTGTTTTCAGCACTGACAGGAATGCAAAAGGGTATAGCCATTTTGGAAGATGGTTTGGTGTGTTATATATATATATATATATATATATATATATATATATATATTATATATATATAATTTTTATATATATATAAATATATATATTATTAATGTATATATTTTATATATATATTCCTCACCCGAGGACATTTTTCTGCATTTATCTTCAGATAGAGTGGGAGGAAGAGAGGGAGGAAGAGAGAGAGAGATACATAGACTGGTTGCCACCCACACGGCCCCAACTGAGTCTGGGGACAAACTGCAACCAGGTACATGCCCTTAGCGGGAACCGAACCCAGGCTGCTCTGGTCCACGTGCCAATGCTCCAACAGCTGAGCCAAACCAGCCAGGGCTATTTTTATATATATAACTAAACATACTCTCTCCATACTATCCAGCAAGCACAGTCCTTGTTATTTATCCAAAGAAACTGAAAACTTGCATCCATACGGAAACCTAAACATGGATGTTTATAGCAGCTTTATTCATAATTGCCAAAACTTTGAAGCAACCAAGATGTCCTTTAGTAGGTGAATGGATAAATAATCTGTGATACATCCAGACAATGGAATATTATTTAGTGATAAAAAATGAGCTGGCAAGCCATGACAAGACATGGAGGAAACTTAAATACATTTTACTGTATTTAGTGAAAAAAGCCAACCTGAAAAAACTACCTACTATATGACTCCAACAATATGACATTATGAAAAAAGAAAACAATGGAGACAGTAAAAAAAAAAAAAAAAATCAGTGGTTTCCAGGGGTTGGGGTGAAAAAATATGGGTAGGGGAAGCACAGACAATTTTTAGGGCAATGATATGCTAGTGGTGGATATGTCTTTATACATTTATCTTAACCCGTCGAATGTAAAACACTGAGAGTGAACCCTAGTTAAACAATAAACTTTTGGTGATTATGATGTGTCAATGTAGGTTCATCAAGTTATAAAAAATGCACCACTATGGTGAAGGATATTGATAATAGTGAAGGCTATGTATGTATGAAAACAAGGCAGAGTGTATATGGCAAATCTCTGCACCTTCACCTCAGTTTTTCTGTGAACCTAAAACTGTTCTAAAACCTTAATTTAAAATATTTTTTAGCCTTGGCCGGTTTGGCTCAGCGGTTAGAGCGTCATCCTGCAGTCCAGAGAGGCCCGGGTTCATTTCCCGCTAGGGGCACATACCTCCGTTGCAGTTTGTCCGCGGTCCTGGTTGGGTCGTGTGGGTGGCAGCCACTCGATGTGTCCTTCTTTCATGTTGATGTTTCTCTCTCTCCTTCCCACTCTATCTGAACAAAAAATAGAAAAAATGCCCTCAGGTGAGGATAAAAAATATATATTTTAAAAACTTTTTAAAAGTCATTATGTTTATCCACTGAGTGATGGTGCTATGTTGGGCTGCATCCACCTCCTGGTTCTCCCAGAGCTGCCCACCAAATCTCCCCTCACCCCAAGCAAATCTTTTTGTACCATTTCTCTTCTCTCTCTCTCTCCCTCTCTCTCTCTCTCTCTCTCTCTCTCTCTCTCTGCTTATATAGTGGAAGTAGTGGATTATTGAGTATAAGCATCACCTTTCCTTTTCACCTGTTGTTTAAGCATATAACACTGCCATAAACACCCACTAGACGCCCTATAAATTCTGCAATGCCCTTGAAGTCATGCCAAGGAAGGAGGCAGCAGAAAGTTTAACTCAGTTTAAAAAACAAAGTGATTGTTGACCTAATTAGTCAGGTGTTCCTCAAAATGTAATACTCATGTATAGCAGAATCACCTGGGGCTCTGATTAAAAATGCAGAGGTACCAGCTATGGAGTCCAGGAATCTGCCTTTTAACCAGGTTCCCCAAGAGTTTTTAATGCACATGAGCATTTGAAATGCACATGAAATTCTCTCTCTGCCTCCTCTGCATTGTGAGTACACAGCAAGAAGGCAGCTATCCACAAGCCAGGTAGAAGGCCCTCATCAGAACCTGACCATGCTGGTACCTTGACCATGACTTCCAACCTCCCAAAATTTTAAGAAAATACATTTCTGTTATTTAAGCCACCCAATCCAAAGTATTTTGTAATGGCAGCCAATCAGACTAAAAATCACATCTTCAGCAACAGGTTTGCCTTTCCTTAACTTCTGTGCCAGTCACTGAATTTTCCACTCCCTGATCCCCTTATGTAACAAGATTGTACCACACCACATACCCTAGACCATTCCCTAGTTGGCTGTATTCTGAAGTTCTGTTCAACAAAACCAGATTTATTATATTTCATTTTATCCATTCTTCCTATTATTCATTAAATTTTAGACAATTTATTGGAGCCTTGCTATGGGTTAGGCCCCATGTGTAATGGTGGTAAACAGAGGTGAATTACATTTATATGCTTCCAGCCTTTATAGAGTTTTCAGCCTCATTGGGAGACAGTAAATTAATAAACAGATATGTAATCATAAATCATGAAGTAGAAAGAAGGAAACCAGGAACCTCTCACTGTGGCATTGATATTTGAGCTGATTTCTGAAGGATGAGAATGAAAATTGGCAGAGGGAAGCAGAAGAGCTAGAAGGAAAAATATATGAAAATTTCTAAAGGGAAAAATACTTCAAACTGAAAGTGTGGTTGAACACTGTCATGTGCCATCTAGATTCCCCTTTATTGAAGGGCTTTTTGTCCCAGCTGCTGGAAGTGCTAAAGGCAGACAACTTTCAGTGTTAGCACCTTGAGATGTCATGCCACCAACGTCACATCTTTCCCATGATGGACCAGAATCAGTGATCAATTAATTTTGGGAGTATAAGGCTCAGCTGTCTCATTTCAAAAAGGGGGACAACCCCGAAAACCGTGTGCAGCCCCAGGGCTCCATTAGGATCAGTCTAGTCTGTGATGTGTTAGCATTGCAGCTCAATTTCTCCACATGCTCACTCCCCTATCTTCCCTTCCCTTCCCTTCATAGGGTTACTCCCAAAGGCATTCCCTACTAAACAGTCTGAACATTAATCTTCATCTCAGTCTTCTTCCTGGGAATTTAAAACTACAATACCCACTGTGGCCAGACCAGAGTGACTTGAGCTGAATCAAAAGCAAAAATTAAGGGGCAAATGGTGCCAGATTTGGTACAGGATGTTTGATTTTATTCTTAGTGTTCTGGAGATTTTTGGAAGATATTAAATAAAGACATATTACAATATCTCATTTCAATCACTAAAAAACATCAGAAAAACATAAACTGGGAGACGTTTGACAAAATAACTGATGAATGCTCTTCGAAAATTTCATGGTCATGAAAAATAAGGAAACAGTATGAAATTTTTATAGATTGGAGGAGATTGAGCAGAAATAGTAACTAAATGCAATGTGAAATCCTGGATAGGATCCTGGAAGCAAAAAAGTGGTAAAACTACTGAAATTAGAAAAAGGCATGTAGTTTAGTTAATAGTGTTTGATCTTAGCCAAAAGGCCAAGAAACAATAGGTGTGTAGTTTAGTTAATAGTATTGAATTAATGTGAATGTCCTGGCTTTAATAGATGTACTATGGCTCTAAAAGATGCCAACAGTTGGGAAACCTGAGTGAGCCAACTCTCTCTTACTATTTCTGCAACTTTACTATAAGTCTAAAATTATTTCAAATTTAAAAATTAGAACAAATACTATTTAGGCTACTATGTAAAGGATGGGTTGTGGGGAGAGTAAAGAAAAGAAACTAAGGCAGTTAATAAGCCATCACAATAATGCTTGTGACAGATGATGGTGGTGGCTTGGACTATAGCAACCAACGGAGGATAATTTAAGGCAAAAAAAAAACAAAAAAAAAGACAAAGTCAGCCATGTCAATCACACCTTACCTTTTCTGTTGTGGAATTCTAGTCTGATGCAGCAATAAACTAAAAGAGAAATACAGCTTAATGAAAAATCAAGTTTGTAGTTTTGATTGAAATGAGAATGAAAAATCTAATTTATGAATGGAGATCGCTACATAAAATATCTTTTTTATTGTTATTGTGAAAAGTATTACAGATGTTCTCCTATTTTTTCGTCCACTGAACTCCTCCTCCCCACTCCCACACCGTCCTACCTTCCCAACACTATTGTCTGTGTCCATTGGTAATGCATATATGTATAAAAGTTCTTTGGTTTATCTCTTCCAAGCCCACCCCACCCCCTTCCCACTGAGGTATGTCAGTCTGTTCCCTACATCCGTGATTCTGGATCTCTTTTGGTCAACAGCTTACTTTGTTCATTATGTTCCACAAACAAGTAAGATCATGTGGTAATTTTCTTTCTCTAACTGGCTTATTTTGCGTAGGATAATACTCTCCAGGTCCCTCCATGATGTCTCAAAGGGTAAGAGATCTCTTTTTCTTACAGCTGCATAGTATTCCGTTGTGTAAATGTACCACTGCTTTTTTGTCCACTCATCTACTGATGGGCACTTGGTCTGTTCCCAGATCTTAGCTATTATAAATAGTACTGCTTTGAACATAGGGGTAAATATATTCTTTCTAATAGATGTTTCAGGCTTCTTAGGATATATTCCTAGAAGTGGGATCACTGGATCAAATATCAGTTCAATTTTTAATATTTTAGGAAACACCATATTGTTTTCCATAGTGGCTGCACCCGTCTGCATTTCCACCAGCAGTGTACTAGAGTCCTCTTTTCTCCACACCCTCGCCAACACTTGTTGTTGCATAATTTGTAGATGGCAGCCATTCTGGCGGGTGTGAGGTGATACCTCATAGTCATTTTAATTTGCATCTCTGTGATGATTAGTGATGTTGAGTAATTTTTCATATGTCTTTTGGCTATTTGTATGTCCTGTTTGGAGAGGTGTTTATTTAGGTACTCTCCCCAATTTTAATTGGATTATTTATCTGCCTTTTAAGTTGTTGAGTACTCTATATATTTGGGAAATTAACCCCTTATCTGATGTATCATTAGCAATTATGCTCTCCCACAGAGTGGGTCCCTTTCCATTTTGATGGTTGTTTCTTTTGCTGTGCAGAGGTTTTTTTAGTTTTATGTAGTCCCATGTGTTTATTTTTTTCTTTGTTTCCATGGCCTTAGGTGATGTATCAGTGAAAATTCTGCCGCGTGTGTTGTCAAATTTTGTTGCCTGCATTTTTTTCTAGGATATTTGTGGATTCATAGGTCACATTCAAGTCTTTTATTCATTTTGGGTTTATTGTTGTATATGATGTAGACTGATGGTCTAGCTTCATTTTTTTGCATGTAGCTGTCCAATTTTCCCAACACCATTTATTAAAGAGGCTGTCTTTACTCCCCTGTATACTCTTGCCACCTTTGTCAAATATTAATTGAGCATAATGTTTTATGTCAATTTCTGGTGTCTCTGTTTGGTTCCATTGATCTATATGCCTGTTCTTGTGACAGTGATTATGTAACAGTAACTTGTGACAGTTACAATGGCTTTGTAGTATAATCTGATATCCGGTACTGTGACCTCGTACTTTGTCCTTCTTTTTCAAGATTGCTGTAGCTGTTTGGGCTCTTATTTGGTTCCATAGAAACTTTTGGAGTATTTGTTCTACTCCTGTGAAATATGTCATTGGTATTTAATGGGGATTGCATTGAATCTATAGATTGTTTTGGGTAGTATGGGCATTTTAATGATGTTAATTCTTCCAATCCATGCACAATGTATATGCTTCCATTTTTCTTTTTTCAGTGACCTGTAGTATTCTGTGAATAGGTCCCTTACTCCTTTGGTTAAGTTTATTCCTAAGTACCTTAATTGTTTTGACACAATGGTAAATGGGGTGGCTTTTTCACTTTTTCTTTCATTGAGTTTGTTGTTGGTGTACAAGAATGCCATACATTACTTGATGTTAATTTTGCATCCTGCTACTTTGCCAAACTCATTTATTAAATCTAGTAAATTTTTGATGGAGTCTTTAGGGTTTTCTCTGTACAGTATCATGGAATCTGCAAATAATGACAATTTCACTTCCTCCTTTCCCATTTGGATTCCTTATATGTTTTCTACATGTCTAATAGCTGTGTCTAAGACTTCCAGTTCTATGTTAAATAAGATTGGTGAGAGTAGGCATCCCTGTCTTTTTCCTTTCCCTAAGGGAAATGCTTGTCCATTATGTTTTTAAATATTATGTATGATGTTGGCTGTAGGTTTTTCATATATTACATTTATTATGTCAAGATGTGATCCATCTATTCCCATATTGCTGAGCATTTTTATCAAAGTGGATGCTGGATTTTGTCAAATGCTTTTTCAGCGTCTATTGATATGATCATATGTTTTTCATTTTTTATTTTGATTATGTGGTGTATGACATTTAATGATTTGCACATATTGTACCATCCTTGCATCCCTGGGATGAAACTCACTTGGTCATGATGAATAATATTTGTGATTTATTGCTGTATTTGATTAGGTAATATTTAGTTAAAAATTTGGGCATCTGTGTTCATCAGGGATATTGGTCTGTAGTTTTCTTTCTTTGTAGTGTCTTCATCTGGTTTTGGAATTAGAATTATGTGGCCTCATAAAATGAGTTTGGAAGTGTTCTGTCTTCTTTGATTTTTTGAAATAGTTTGACGGGAAAGGGTGTTAGATCTTTTTTGAATGTTTGATAAAACTGCCTCGTGATGCTGTCTGGGCAGGCCTGGGCTTTCGTTTCCTGGGATTTTCTTGATTACATCCTCAATTTCGTTATTTTTTATTGGTCTATTTAAGTTTTCTATCTATTCCCAGTTCAGTTTTAGGAGAATGTGTGTTTCTAGAAATTTGTCCATTTTGCCTAGATTGTCCAGTTTGTTGGCATAAAATTATTTGTAGTATGTTTTAATGATTCTTTGTATTTCTGTGATGTAAGTTGTCACTTCTCTTTCATGTCTGATTTTGTTTATTTGGGGCTTTCCTTTTTATTTCTTGGTAAGACTGGCTGAGGATCCATCAATCTTGATTATCTTTTCAAAGAACCAACTCTTTATTTCATTGATCTTTTGAATTGTTTTTTTCAGTTTTTATGTCGTTTATTTCTTCTCTGACCTTCACTATTTCTTTCCCTCTACTTGCTCTCAGTCTTTGTTTTGTTTACATTCTACTTCTTTGTGTTGGAAGGTTAGAAAGTAAATTAAAAATTTTCATTGTTTCTTGAGGTAGGCTTGTAGTGCTATGAATTTCCCTCTCAGAACTGCTTTCGCAGTTGTTGTGTGTTCACAACAAGATTTTGTGTTGTTGTGTGTTCATTATCAGTGGTTTCCAGGAAGTTTTAAATTTCTCCCTTGATCTCCTTGGTAACCCATTTTGTGTTTCATAACGTGCTATTTAACCTTCATGTTTTTTAATGTTTTGCATGTTTTTGTTGTAATTGATTTTTAGTTCAATGCCATTGTAATCTGAGAAGATGCTTGATATGATTTTAATCTTTTTGAATATGTAGATACATACTATGTGTCCTACCACATGGTCTGTCTTTGAGAATGTCCCGTGTGCACTTGTGAAGAATATAAATTCTGAAGATGTGTGGTAAATGTTCTGTAAATATCAATTAAATCCCACTGAATTAGTTCATCATTTAAGGACTCAGTGTCCTTGTAAATTTTTTTTCTAGAACATCTATCCAGTGGGGTCAGTGGGGTTTTAAAATCACCAAATATGATTGTATTAATATTGATCTCTCCTTTGAAGTTCTCCAGAAGATTTAAAATATATTTTGTTGCTCCTGTGTTTTTTTGATGCATATATATTTACCAAGGTTATATCCTCTTTATTATTTAATTAATTAATTAAATTTTTGTTACAGATGTTTCTCCTTTTACCCCCATTGATATCCCCCTAAATCTCCCTCCCCACACTGTCTCCAGCTTTGCTTTCCATGTCCATTGTTCATGCATACATGTGTATAAATTCTGTGGTATATCTCACACCCCCACCCCAATTCTGGGGATTGTGAGTCTGTATGCCACTTCCAGATTTCTGGGACTACCCCATTCCTCGGACTGTTATGTTAAATATATTCCACATATAAGTGAGATCATGTGACATTTGTCTTTCTCTGCTTGGCTTCTTTCGCTTAGGATAATACTCTTCAGGTCTCTCCATGGAGTCTCAAAAGACAAGGGATCCTTCTTTCTTATAGCTTCATAGTACTCCACTGTGTATGTGTATCAGAGCTCTTTTATCCACTCACCTACTGATGGATATTTGGGCTGTTTCCAGATCTGAGCTATTGTAAATAGTGCTGTTATGAACATGGGGTACATCTATTCTTTCTGATTGGTGTGTCAGGTTTCTTAGGGTATATTCCTAGAAGTGAGATCATTGGGTCAAATGAAAGTTCAATTTTTAATTTTTTGAGGTAACACCATATGGTTTTCCATAGTGGCTGCACCAGTCTGCATTCCCACCAGCAGTGTACTAGAGTGCCCTTTTCTCTACACCCTCACCACCACTTGTTGTTTGATGATTTGTTGATGGCGGCCATTCTGACAGGTGTGAGGTGATACCTCATTGTTGTTTCAATTCGCATCTGTCTGATGATTAGTGATATTGAGCATTGCTTCATGTGTCTCTTAGCCATTTGTATGTCCTGTTTGGAGAGGTATCTATTTAGTTCCTCTTCCCATTTTTTAATTGGGTTCTTTTTCTTCCTTTTGTTGAGTTGTATGAGCACTCTATATATATTGGAAATTAACTCCTTATCTGATATATCATTGGCAATTATGCTCTCCCATACAGTGGGTTGCCTTTTCATTTTGATGACTATCTTTTGCTGTGCAGAAGCTTTTGAGTTTGATGTATCCCATGTGCTCATTTTCTCCTGTGTTTCTGTTGCCTTAGGTGATGTATCAGTAAAAAAAGTTCTGTTGTGTATGATGTCTGAAATTTTGTTGCCTACATTTTCTTCTAGGATTTTAATGGATTCATTAGCAACATTTAAGTCTCTTATACATTTTGCGTTTATTTTTGTGTGTGGTGTAAGTTGATGGCCTAGTTTTATTTTCTTGCATGTAGCTGACTAGCTTTCCCACCACCATTTATTAAAGAGGCTGTCTTTACTCCACTGTTTGTTCATGCCCCCTTTGTCAAATATTAATTGAGCATATTGTTTTGGGTCCATTTCTGGGTCTCTATTCTGTTCCATTGATCTATCTGCCTGTTCTTGTGCCAGTACTAGGCTGCTTTGATTACAGTGGCTTTGCAGTATAACCTGAAATCTGTTAATGTGATCCTTCCAACTTTGTACTTCTTTTTCAAGATTGCTGTGGCTGTTCAGGGTCTTTTTTGGTTCCATATGAACTTTTGAGGTATTTGTTCTGGTTCTGTGAAGTATGTTGGTATTTTGATGGGGATTGCATTGAATCTATAGATTTCTTTGGGTAGTATGGACATTTTAATGATGTTAATTCTTCCAATCCATGAACAAGGTATGTGCTTCCACTTTTTTATATCTTCTTCTATTTTTTTTTTTCAATGACCTGTACTTTCTGCAAATAGGTTCTTTATTTCTTTGGTTAAGTTTATTCCTAGGTATCTTAATTTTTTTCTGCGATAGTAAATAGGATTGTTGTTTTAGTTTCTCTTTTTGTAAATTCATCATTGGTGTATAAGAATGACATCAATTTCATGATGTTAATTTTGTATCCTGCTATATTGGCAAATTCATTCATTAAGTCTAATAAATTTTTGATGGATTCTGTAGGGTTTTCTATGTGTAGTATGATGTTATCTGCAAATAATGACCGTTTCACTTTCTTCTTTCCAAATTTGGATCCCTTTTGTTTTTTCTTCTTGTCTGATTGCTGTAGCTAAGACGTTCAGTACTATGTTAAAGAAGAGTGGTGAAAGTGGGCATCCTTGTCTTGTTTCTTCTCTTAAGGGACATGCTTTTAGTTTTTGCCCATTGAGTATGATGTTGGCTGTAGGTCTTTCATATATGGCCTTTACTGTGTGGAGAAATGATCCCTCTATTCTCAGATTGCTGAGTGTTTTTATCAGAAATGGATGCTGGATTTTGTTGAAGGCTTGTTCAGCATCTATTGATATGATTATATGATTTTTATCTTTAAATTTTTGGGGTGTATTACACTTATTGATTTGTGAATATTGTACCAGCCTTGCATCCCTAAAATGAATCCCACTTGGTCATGGTGAATAATTTTTTTATGTATTGCTAGATTCAATTTGCTATTATTTTGTTCAGGATTTTGGCATCTATGGTCATCAGGCATATTGGCCTGTAGTTTCCTTTCTTTGTAGTGTCTTTTTCTGGTTTTGAAATTAGAATTATACTGGCCTTATAAAATGAGTTTGGAAGTTTTCCTTCCTCTTGAGTTTTATGAAATAGTTTGAGGAGAATGGGTATTAGTTCTTCTTTGAATGTTTGGTAAAAATCTCCTATGAAGCCATCTGGGTCTGGGCTTTTGTTTACTGGGAGAGTCTTGATTACATCTGTAATTTTTTTTGTTGTTGTTATTGGTCTGTTCAAGTTTTCTATCTCTTCCTTGTTCAGATTTTGAAGACTGTGTTGCTAGAAATTTGTCGATATTGCTTAGATTGCCGTATAATTGTTCATAGTATTTGTTAATGATCCTTTGTATTTCTGTTGTGTCAGTTATTACTTCTCCTCTTTCATTTCTGATTTTGTGTTTTTGGGTTGTCTTTCTTTGTTTCTTGATGAGTCTAGCTAAGGATCCATCAATCTTGTTTATCTTTTCTTTTTCTTTTTTTTTTTTTTTCTTATTTATTTTTTTATCCTCACCCGAGGACATTTTTCCATTTTTTTGTTCAGATAGAGCGTGAGGGAGAGAGGGAGAGAGAGAGAGAAACATCGATGTGAAGGGACACATCAAATGGCTGCCACCCGCATGGCCAACCAGGGCCGGGGACAAACTGCAACCAAGGTATGTGCCCTTAGCGGGAACCGAACCCGGGTCTCTCTGTACCGCAGGCCGACGCTCCAACCGCTGAGCCAAACCAGCCAGGGCATGTTTATCTTTTCAAAGAACCAACTCTTTGCTTCATTGATCCTTTGAATTGTTTTTTTTTTTTTTTTTTGGTCTTTATGTTATTTATTTCAGCTCTGATCTTTACTATTTCCTTCCTTCTACTTGCTCTGGGGTTTTCTATTTGTTTGCTTTTTAGTTCTTTAAGTTGTGAGTTTAGGTAATCAATGAGAAATTTTCTTGTTTCTTGAGATGGGCCAGTAGTGCTCTGAACTTCTCTCTCACAACTGCTTTTGCTGCATCCCATAGATTTTGTGTTTTTGTGTGTTCATATTCATTGGTTTCCAGGAAGGTTTTAATTTCTTCCATTCATTTTTCAATAACATGCTATTTAACCTCCATGTTTTCAAATGCCTTTGCATGTTCTTGTTGCAATTGATTTCTAGTTTTATGCTATTGTGATCTGCGAATACGCTTGATATGATTTCAATCTTTTTGAACTTGTAGAGACTTATTTTGTGTGATGTGGTCTAAATTTGAGAATGTCCCATATGCACTTGAGAACAATGTGAATTGTGAATTTTGGGGTGTGTAATTCTCTGTAAATATCTATTAAATCCATTTCATCTAGCGCCTAGTTTAGAATGTGATGTGTTCCCTTGTTCATGTTTCATCTAGATGATCTCTCCAGTGATGTCAGCGAGGTGTTGAAGTCCCCTGCCATGATTGTATTGTTGTTGATTTCTCTTTTGAAGTTCTTTAGAAAAATTTTAATATATGTCGGTGCTCCTATATTGGGTGCATATGTGTTTACCAATGTTATAACTTTTTGTTGGATAGATCCTTTCAATATTACGTAGTGGCCTTCTTTGTCTCTAGTTATGGTCTTCATTTTGAAATCTATGTTATCAGACATGAGTATTTCTACCCCAGATTTCCTTTTCTTTCCGTTTGTTTGAAAGGTTTTTCTCCATCCCTTCTCTTTCCACCTACGTGAGTTTGTTGTTGTGAGGTGGGTCTCTTGTAAACAACATGTATGCGAGTCATGCTTTCTTATTCAGTCAGCTACTCTGTGTCTTTTTATCGGAGCATTCACACCATTCACATTTAAGGTGATGATTGATATGTACTTATTTATTGCCATTTTTGTTAGTGTAGTTCTATTTTTCTTCTCATTTCTTCTACTAATTACACCAGTCCTTTTAGCATATCTTGCAGTGCTAGTTTTGTGTTAATATATTCCCTTAGCCTTTTTTTTTTTTTTTTTTTTTGGTCTGGGAAGCTCTTTATTTGACCTTCTATTTTGAATGATAGCCTTGCTGGATAGAGTGGTCTTGGATTCAGATCCTTGTTTTTTATGACCTTGATTACCTCCTGCCACTCCCTTCTGGCCTGTAGTGCTTCTGTTGAGAAGTCAGCTGATAGTTTTATGGGGTTTCCTTTGTAGTTAACCTGTTGCTTACTGCTTGCTGCCTTTAGGATTCTCTCTTTGTCTTTAATTTTTGGCATTTTAATTACTATGTGTCTTGTTGTGGGCCTGTTTGGGTTCTTCACACCTGGGAGGCTCTCTGTGCTTCTTGAACTTGAATGCTTTTTTTCCCACCAAGTTAGGAAAGTGTTCTGTCACTATTTCTTCAAATATATTCTCTAACCGTTGTCCATTTTCTTCCTCTTTGGGGACTCCTATTATGGGCATGTTATTGCATTTCCAGTTTTCCAATAATTCTATTAAGCTGTCTTTCTGTTTTTTTTAATTGTTTTTTGCTTCTGGTTTTCTGATTGCTTGATTATTTTCTACCCTGTCTTCTAATTCACTGATCTGGTCCTCAGCTTCCTCTACTCTGCTTGTTAGTCCTTCCAATGTGTTCTTTATTTATGCTATATCATTCCTCATTTCCACTTGGTTTGTTTTCAATGTTTATATATTTTTACTCTTGGTGCTGATGTCCTTACTCATCCTGTTGAGCTTCCTCAAGATCATGTTCTGAACTGTACCTCTGATAATTTGCTTAACTGCATTTCATTTGCCTCATCTTTGATAGAGTTCTCTTGTTCTTTCTTTCGGGATTTGTTTCTTTGTTTCACCATTTTGGCTATCTCAGTGCATTTTGGAGCCTGCCAAATTTTCCCTGTGGGTGTTGGCATTCTGCTTTTTGTGGCTCACTCTACAGGGTTTGGATGGGCCTGGTCGGGCCCACGTTAAACACCACTGTCAAGTCTTACTTTCATGGCTAGATTTGCAAGCCCAGGATTGGTTCAGTTATCCTCCAGCTGTTTCTTGGAGTCCAGTAGTCTCAGTTACTCAGTGCCTTGGAATGTATCCCCGGTGTTCTGCATTAGAGGATTTTCAGAGGGTGGGGTAGATGCTGGTTGTTAATGAGCCTCAATTTGTAATTTTTTGCCTCATCTGGGAAAGACTAAATCTCCAAGGGGGGCTACTGCTTTTTCCCACAGCTCTGGGAAGGAGCACACTAGCCACTGTCCTTTGTGGCCACAACTCAGCAAAAACTCTGAGTGTCCTCCAAATCCTAGTTGTCCCCACAGAGTTCTATCTCAGTCTGCCCTCCATCTGCCATAGCCCCCAGGTGAGTGGCTGTAGCTATTTTAATGCTCTATCCCCACTCTCTGCACTTTGGAGTGGGCTTGGTCTTTATTCCCCAAGGGCTCTGCTCATAACTAAGACTGCTGCTTTCAGTGGGCTCCCAGCCTGCCGCCCTCTCTCATCTCTGCAGATTCTACCAATGTCACTGGTTATATGGTCCTGTCCTGCTGCTTTTCTGTTACTTTTTTCCGAGGATTTGTCTTTATTTTATTTGTAATTCCTGTTTGGTCCTGGAAGATCGTCTTTGTAGGTTTTATTTACTCCGCCCTCATTTTCACATCCTCTATGCCTATATTGTGCAAAGCTCGGTAGCACAGGCCTCTCTGGTACCCCCACAATCTGCAGGTTTTGTGAGTACCTGGATTGGACAGTCCCTTTGAGGACCTGGCTCTATGCCTATGTTATGGTCTGCTGGGTGGCCCAGGCCTCTCTGGTGCTTCAGAACCCCACAAGTCCCAAGAGTAACTGAATGGCACCATCCCTGCTGGGTCACACAGGCCTCTCTGGTGCTTTAGAACCCCACAGGTCCCGCTGGTAACTAGATGGCACAGTCCTTGGTGGGTTACACAGGCCTCTCTGTGTTTTAGCACCAAGCGGGTCCCATGGGTAATTGGATGGCATAGTCCCTGCTGGGTAGCACAAGCCTCTCTGGTGCCACTGCAGCCTGCGGGTACCATGGGCAGGCAACTGGATTGCATCAGTCTTGCTAGGGCTTCTCCTTTTCACTGCTCTTGTGAGCTGCTGAACACCACAGGCCTCTGTGCAGCCCTAGTTCCGCCGCTGGTGGCTGGGAGTGCTGCTGACCCATGGGGCTCAACTCCTGCTGAGCTTTTGCTGTAGTTTTTGGGGATGGTTCTCAGCTGCTGGTCTGCTTCTGTTGCCTGGGGATAGATGTCTGCTCCCCATCCTCTATTACTGGGGGTATATCTTGACTCTGATTGGACTGCTACTATGGGGGATGGTGCTGGGCTCCTGGCTGTCTGCAGCTTACATGAATGGCACCTTGGGAGCTCCACTACTGTGCACTGGTCTGTGTTGACACAGAGTGTTCACTGGTCTGATGGTGTCAGGTGTGGTGTCAGGGCTCAGGTTGCTGGGCCCTATCTGCTCCCACTGATTCCTCCCAAAGAAGACCCAGGATCTTCCAAAATGGTGGGACCTCATCGCGGCACAGGGAGAAGCTCCTTGAAGAGTAGCTTACTGTGGTAGCGGACTGCTCCTGTCTACAGCACAGGAACCTTCTGCTGCATGTCTCTGCACTGCACAAGTTTTTTTCATCCACCTTCATGTCCACTCACACTCTTTCACACACTAGCTCACTCTCTGACACATTTACCTTCCCTCCGGTCTTGCTCGCCACCATCTTCCTGAACTAAAGTTGCAAGGTTATATCCTCTTGTTGGATTGATTCTTTTAATATTATGTAGTAACCTCCTTTTTCTGGTATTATGGCTGTCATTTTGAATCCTATCTTATCTGATATGAGAGTTGCTACACCAGCTTTTTTAAAATTTCCATTTGCCTCGAACATTTTTTTCCATTTCTTCATTTTCATCCTGTGTGAGTTTTTAGTTGTGAGGTGGGTCTCTTGTAGACAGCATATATATGGGTCATGTTTTCTTATTCAATCAGCTACCCTGTGTTTTTTGATTGGGGTATTTAAGCCATTTACATTTAAGGTTATTATTGATATATACCTATTAGTTGCCATTTTTATTTTATGCCTGTGTTCTCTCTCTCTCGCTATTTCTTCTTCTTACATCAGAACCTTTAGGATTTCTTCCAGTGCTGTTTTGGTGGTAGCAAATTTATTTAGTTTTATTTTGTCTGTGAAGCTTTTATTTAACCTTCAATTTTGAACAATAACCTTAATAGATAGAGTGGTCTTGGATTCAAACCTTTGCCTTTTATTTTGTACACTTCATGCCACTCCCTTCTGGCCTGTTGTGTTTCTATTAAGAAGGCAGCTGATAGTCTAATGGGAGCTCCCTTGTCGGTATCTTTCTGTCTCTCTCTTGTTTCCTTTGAGATTCTTTCTTTGTCTTTAATGTTTGCCATTTTAATTATGATGTGTCTAGCTGTGGGTTTTTTTGTGTTCATCTTGCTTGGGACTCTCTGTGTTTCCTGGACTTGTGTGACTTTTTCCTTCACCAAATTAGAAAAGTTTTCATCATTATTTCTTCAAACAGTTTCTCTATTTTTTCCCTCTGATTCTTCTCCTTCTGGTACCCCTATGATGCAAATGTTGTTAAACATCGTGCTTTCTCAAAGCTCCTTTAAACTCTCCTCCTGTTTTATTAATTGTTTTCCCCAATTTGCTCCTCTATTTGGGTATTTTTTCTACCTTGTCTTCTAACTCACTGTTCCGGTCTTCAGCTTCTTCTCATCTACCATTGAATCCTTCTAAGGTATATTTCATACCAGCTATGTCATTTTTTATTTTCTCTTGATTTTTATACATAACTTCTACATCTTTTTTAAAGCTGATGTAGTTCCCGCTGAGCTCTTTATAATGATTCTCATTAAGTTGCTTGTAGGTCTCACTGATATGTTTGAGCACCCTTAAATCATTGCTTTGAATTTCTTATCTGACAGATTGCTTTCTTCCACTTCATGTAGTTCTTTTTCTGGTGATTTCTCTTTTTCTTTCATTTGGGTGTTGTTTCTTTGTTTCCCCAGTGGGGGATGTTGGGATGTGTACGCAGGTCAGTGTGTATCAAATAAGGCTGCTGTGCTTCCCAGATTGTTCTGGTGCATGGTGCCTCTTTGTTGTTGTGGGTCCTGGAGGATTGACTTCTGGTGGCTGGTATTGGTCTGTCCTGGTATGTGCTGCTTCTGGAGCCACAGGACCTGCTGGTGCCACATTCAGCTCTATGGAATGGGCCCCACTGGAGCTGCGGGTCCCACATCCAGTGGCTGGGGAGTGCTGCTGCCTGATTGGGCTCAGCTCCTGCTCAGCCTCTGCTGATGCTGTTGGGGATGGGTCTCAGCTGCCAATCTGTGCTGCTGCTACCTGGGGATGGATGTCTGCTCCCAAGTTCCCATTGCTGGGATGTGTCTCAGCTTTGATCAGGCTGTTGCTGTGGGTAATGGTGCTTGGCTCCCACCCAATTGTGGCTTCTGCAGCTGGCACCTTTACAGTGCAGCTACTGTGCACTGGTCTGTGTTGACACAGTGGTGTCCAATGGTTTGATGGTGCTAGGTGCACTGGTGGGCTCAGGTTGCTGGGCCCTTGCCACTCCCACTGCCTTCTCCCAGGAAATACCAGGGATCTTCCAAAATGGTGGGACCTCCTGGCTGCACAGGGAGAAGCGCCCTGACGATCAGCTTACCTTGGTAGCCGGTTGCTCCCCATCCACAGGACAGGAACCTTCTGCCCTGCCTTTCAGCACTGCTCGAGGTTGCTCATCCACACTCATGTCCACTCACACTCTCTTTCACAGTCACTCATACTCTCATGCACTCACCCTCACTCCGGTCCTGCCCGCCACCATCATAAGCTCATAAAGTATCTTAAGATCTGTCTAGTCATGGTCAAGAAGCTTGGACTGCTGGAAGTGTTCATGTCTAGGAAGTATGGACAGGCCATTAAAGCAATCACATAAAAAATTTAAATATAATGTATTATACATATTTAATGTTCATATATAGCTAAATGACAATTACAAAATAAACATGTTTCCACACTATCTATATTAAGAGCTAAAACTATGGTTCTCAAACATTGGTGGCTATCAGAATCAAATTTTAGAGCTAATGAAAAACACAGAGGCCCAACCTAAGTTCCTGGAAGTAGGATGAGACTCAGACTTTTAATTTTTAACCCCACCTGATTCTGAAACAGATAAAAGTTTGAGAACTGCTGAACTAGAACATATGGTACTTTTGAAGACTTCTGTATACATTTCCCCAGACATACATCTACGTTTTTCAGAATAAATTTGTCTTCAATTTTGTTAATAATCCCCTTATTATTTTTTGTAGTATTTCACTTGTAGCCATTCTTATATCCCTAAAAAATATGGAGTGGAAAAAAAGTAAATTTACAGTTTTTTATATAGAAAATAATAGCAGTAATTAATAAATATTAATACAAGAATGAACTATTTTGTGTACTCATAACTGTAAACCTACTTTATTTATCTATTTATTTTATTAATTAATTTTTATTACAGATGTTTCTCCTTTTCCTCCCACTGATTCCCCCTACCCCTCCCTCCCTGCCCTTTCCCCAGTTTGTTGTCTATGTCCACTGTTCATGCATACATGCATATAAATTCTGTGGTTTATCTCTCCCCCACCACCCCCCTCTTTAGGGGATTGTCAGTCGGTACCCCACTTCCACGTCTCTGGGACTACCCCATTCCTCAGACTGTTATGTTCATTATATTCTACAAATAAGTGAGATCATATGAAACTTGTCTTTCTGTTTGGCTTGTTTCACTTAGGATGATACTTTTAAGGTCCCTCCATGTAGTCTCAAAGGATAAGAGATCTTTCTTTCTTACAGCAGCGTAGTACTTCATTGTGTATATGTACCACAGCTTTTTTATCCATTCGTCTACTGACGAACACTTGGGCTGTTTCTAGATATTAATGATTGTAAATAGTGCTGCTACAAACATGGGGGTACATATATTATTTCTGATTGGTGTTTTAGGCTTGTTAGGGTATATTCCTAGAAGTGGGATCACTGCAACAAATGGAAGTTCAATTTTTAATTTTTTGAGGTAACACCATATTGTTTTCAATACTGGCTGCACCAGTCTGCATTCCCACCAGCAGTGCACTAGAGTCCCCTTTTCTCCACACCCATGCCAACACTTGTTTAATGATTTGTTGATGGCAGCCATTTTGACAGGTGTGAGGTGATATCTCATTGTTGTTTGAATTTGCATCTCTCTGATGATTAGTGATGATGAGCATTTCTTCATATGCTTCTTAGCCATTTGTATGTCCTGTTTGGAGAGGTGTCTATTTAGTTCCTGTGCCCATTTTTTAATTGGATTCTTTGACTTCCTTTTGTGGAGTTGTATGAACACTCTATATGTATTGGAAATTAACCCCTTATCTGATATAACATTGGCAATTATGCTCTCCCATACAGTGGGTAGCCTTTCCGTTTTGATGATTGTATCTTTTGCTATGCAGAAGCTTTTGGGTTTGATGTAGTCTCATGTGTTCATTTTCTCCTTTGTTTCTATTGCCTTAGGTGATGTGTCAGTAAAAATTCTGCTGCATATGATGTCTGAAATTTTGTTGCCTATAGTGTCTTCTAGGATTTTTATGGATACATGAGTTAAATTTAAGTCTTTTATCCATTTCGAGTTTATTCTCGTGTAGGGTGTAAGTTGAAGGTCTAGTTTCATTTTTCTGCAAGTAGCTGTCCAATTTTCCCAGCACCATTTATTAAAGAGGCTGTCCTTACTCCACTGTATGCTCTTGCCACCTTTGTCAAGTATTAATTGAGCATATTGCCTTGGGTCCATTTCTGGGTTCTCTGTTCTGTTCCACTGGTCTATATACCTGTTCTTGTGCCAGTATCAGGCTGTTTTGATTACAATGGCTTTGTAGTATAACCTGAAATCTGGTATTGTGATCCCGCCAACTTTGTTCTTCCTTTTTAAGATTGCTGTGGCTATTCGAGGCCTTTTTTGGTTCCAAATGAACTTTTGAAGTGATTGTTCTAATTCTGTGAAGTATGCCATTGGTATTTTGATGGGAATTGTGTTGAATCTATAGATTGCTTTGGATAATATGGACATTTTAATGATGTTAATTCTCCTAATTCATGAACAGGGTATGTGATTCCACTTTTTTTATATCTTCCTCTATTTCTCTTTTCAATGACCTGTAGTTTTCTGCGAATAGGTCCTTTATTTCTTTGGTTAAGTTTATTCCTAGGTATCTTAATTTTTTTGCCGCAATGGTCAATGGGATTGTTTTCTTAGTTTCTCTTTCTGTGAGTTCATCATTGGTGTATAAGAATGCCGTTGATTTCTTGATGTTAATTTTGTATCCGGCTACTTTTCCAAATTCATTTATTATGTCAGGTAAACTTTTGATGGAGTTTTGGGGGTTTTCTATATATAGTATGATGTCATCTGCAAATAATGACAATTTCACTTTCTCCTTTCCCATTTGGATCCCTTTTATTTTTTCTTCCTGTCTCATTGCTGTGTCTAAGACTTCCAGTACTATGTTAAATAGAAGTGGCGAAAGTGGGCATCCTTGCCTTGTTCCATTTCTTAAGGGAAATGCTTTTAGTTTTTGCCCATTGAGTATGATGTTGGCCGTAGTTCTTTCACATATGGCCTTTGTTATGTCTAGATATGTTCCCTCTAATCCCACACTGCTGAGCGTTTTTATGAGAAATGGATGCTGGATTTTGTAGAAGGCTTTTTCAGCATCTATTGATATTATCATGTGGTTTTTATTCTTCACTTTATTTATGTGGTGTATCACATTTATTGATTTACTAATGTTGTACCAGCCTTGCATCCCTGGGATGAATCCCACTTGGTCATGGTGGATAATTTTTTTGGTGTATTGCTGCATCCCATTTGCTAGTAGTTTTTTCAGGATTGTGGCATCTATGTTCATCAGGGATATTGACCTGTTGTTTTCTTTCTTTGTTGTGTCTTTTTCTGGTTTTGGAATTAATATTATGCTGGCTTCATAAAACGAGTTTGGAAGTCTTCCTTCTTGATTTTTTTTGAAATAGTTTGAAGAGAATGGGTATTAGTTCTTCTTTGAATGTTCGGTAAAACTCCCCCGTGAAGCCATCCTGGGCTGGGCTTTTGTTTGCTGGAAGAGTTTTGATTACATCTTCAATTTCTTCTGTTGTTATTGGTCTGTTCAAGTTTTCTTTCTCTTCCTGATTCAGTTTTGGGAGACTATTTTTTTCTAGAAATTTGTCCATTTTGCTTAGGTTGTCGAATTTGTTGCCATATAATTGTTCATAGTAGTTGTTAACGATCTTTTGTTTTTCTGTGGTGTCAGCTGTTGTCTCTCCTCTTTCATTTCCGATTTTGTGTATTTGGATTCTTTCTTTTGTTTCTTGGTGAGTCTAGCTAAGGGTCCATTAATCATGTTTACTTTTAGGAAAACCAACTCTTTGTTTTACTGATCCTTTGCATTGTTTTTTTGGTCTCTATGTCATTTATTTCTGCTCTGATCCTTACTATTTCCTTCCTTCTACTTGCTCTGGGGTTTTCTTTTTGCTCTGTAGTTCTTTAAGTTGTGAGGTTAGATAGTTTATAAGAGATTTTCTTGTTTTTTGAGGTGGGCTTGTAATGGTATGAACTTCCCTCTCAGAACTGCTTTTGCTGCATCGCATAGATTTTGTGTTATGTCTTCATTTTCATTGGTTTACAGGAAGTTATTGATTTCTTCCTTGATCTCCTCGGTGACACATTCATTGTTTAATAACATATTATTTAGCTTCCATGTATTCAAATGTCTTTGTATGTTCTTCTTGGAATTTATTTCTTTTTTTTTTCTTTTTTTTTATTATGAATTTTTATTTATTTTTTTGTTACAGATATTTTACCTTTTTACCCCATTGGCACCCCCCACCCCACCCCCCCTCCACCCTGTCCCCGGCTTAGTTGTCCATGTCCATTGGTCATGCATACATGCATATAAGTTCTGTGGTTCATCTCTTCCAACCCCCCCACCCCCCATCCCCTCTTCTGAGGGATGTCAGTCTGTGCCCTACTTCCATGTGACTGGGTCTACTGTATTCCTCAGACTGTTATGTTCATTCTTTTCCGTATATAAGTGAGATCATGTGGTATTTGTCTTTTTCTGCTTGGCTTCTTTCACTTAAGATAATACTTTCCAGGTCCCTCCATGTCGTCTCAAAGGATAAGAGATCTTCCTTTCTTAAGGCTGCATAGTACTCCATTGTGTATATGTACCACAGCATTTTTATCCATTCGTCTACTAGTGGACACTTGGGCTGTTTCCAGATCTTAGCTATTGTAAATAGTGCTGCTATGAACATAGGGGTACATATATTCTTCCTGATTGGTGTTTCAGGCTTCTTAGGGTATATTCCCAGCATTGGGATCACTAGGTCAAATGGAAGTTCAATTTTTAATTTTTTCAGGTAGCACCATATTGTTTTCCATAGCGGCTGCACCAGTCTGCATTCCCACCAGCTGTGTATTAGAGTCCCCTTTTCTCCACACCCTCGCCAACACTTGTTGTTTGATGATTTGTTGATGGCGGCCATTCTGACAGGTGTGAGGTGATACCTCATTGTTGTTTTAATTTGCATCTCTCTGATGATTAGTGATGTTGAGCATTTCTTCATATGTCTCTTGGCCATTTGTATGTCCTGTTTGGAGAGGTGTCTATTCAGCTCCTCTGCCCATTTTTTTAATTGGGTTCTTTGTCTTCCTTTTGTGGAGTTGTATGAGCACTCTATATATATTGGAAATTAACCCCTTATCTGATACATCATTGGCAATGATGTTCTCCCACACAGTGGGTTGCCTTTCCATTTTGATGATTGTTTCTTTTGCTGTGCAGAAGCTTTTTAGTTTGATGTAGTCCCATGTGTTCATTTTCTCCTTTATTTCTGTTACCTTAGGTAATGTATCAGTGAAAATTCTGCTCCGTATGATGTCCGAAATTTTGTTGCCTACATTTTCTTCTAGAATTTTTATGGATTCACAGGTCACATTTAAGTCTTTTATCCATTTTGAGTTTATTTTTGTGTATGGTATAAGTTGATGGTCTAGTTTCATTTTTTTCATGTAGCTGTCCAATTTTCCCAACACCATTTATTAAAGAGGCTGTCTTTACTCCACTGTATGCTCTTGCCACCTTTGTCAAATATTAATTGAGCGTATTGCCTTGTGTCCATTTCTGGGTTTTCAGTTCTTTTCCACTGATCTATATGCCTGTTCTTGTGCCAGTACCAGGCTGTTTTGGTTACAGTCGCTTTGCAGTATAACCTGATATCTGGTATTGTGATCCCACCTACTTTGTTCTTCTTTTTCAAGATTGCTGTGGCTATTCGGGGTCTTTTTTGGTTCCATATGAACTTTTGAAGTATTTGTTCTAGTTCTATGAAATATGTCGTTGGTATTTTGATGGGGATTGCATTGAATCTATAGATTGCTTTGGGTAGTATGGACATTTTAATGATGTTAATTCTTCCAATCCATGAACAGGGTATGTGCTTCCACTTTTTTATATCTTCCTCTATTTCTTTTTTCAATGACCTGTAGTTTTCTGCAAATAGGTCCTTTACTTCTTTGGTTAAGTTTATTCCTAGGTATCGTAATTTTTTTGGAGCGATGGTAAATGGGATTGTTTTTTCAGTTTCTCTTTCTGTGAGTTCATCATTGATGTACAAGAATGCCGTCAATTTCTTGATGTTAATTTTGTATCCTGCTACTTTGCCAAATTCATTTATTAAGTCTAATAGATTTTTGATGGAGTCTTTAGGGTTTTCTATGTACAATATCATGTCATCTGCAAATAATGACAGTTTCACTTCCTCCTTTCCAATTTGGATCCCTTTTATTTTTTCTTCATGTCTGATTGCTGTGGCTAACACTTCCAGTACAATGTTAAATAAGAGTGGCGAAAGTGGACATCCCTGTCTTGTTCCTGTTCTTAATGGAAATGTTTTTAGTTTCTGTCCATTGAGTATGATGTTGGCTGTAGGTCTTTCATATATGGCCTTTATTATGTCGAGATATGATCCCTCTATTCCTACATTGCTGAGCGTTTTTATCAGAAATGGATGCTGGATTTTATCGAATGCTTTTTCAGCATCTATTGATATGATCATGTGGTTTTTATTCTTCATTTTGTTTATGTGGTGTATCACGTTTATTGATTGGCGAATATTGTACCAGCCTTGCATCCCTGGAATGAATCCCATCTTGGTCATGGTGAATAATTTTTTTGATGTATTTCTGGATCCGATTTGCTAATATTTTGTTCAGGATTTTGGCATCTATGTTCATCAGGGATATTGGCCTGTAGTTTTCTTTCTTCGTAGTGTCTTTTTCTGGTTTTGGAATTAGAATTATGCTGGCCTCATAGAACGTGTTTGGAAGTCGTCCTTCTTCTTGAATTTTTTTTAATAGTTTGAGGGGAATGGGTGTTAGTTTTTTTTTTTTGAATGTTTGGTAAAACTCCCCCGTGAAACCATCTGGGCCTGGGCTTTTGTTTGCTGGGAGAATCTTGATTACCTCTTCAATTTCCTTAGTTGTTATTGGTCTGTTCAAGTTTTCTATCTCTTCCGGGAATAGTTTTGGGAGACTGTGTGTTTCTAGAAATTTGTCCATTTCGCTTAGATTGTCGAATTTGTTGTCATATAGTGGTTCATAGTAGTTGTTAATGATCTTTTATATTTCCGTGGTGTTGGTTGTTACTCCTCCTCTTTCATTTCTGATTTTGTGTATTTGGGTTCTCTCTCTTTGTTTTTTGGTGAGTCTATCTAAGGGTCCATCAATCTTGTTTATCTTTTTGAAAAACCAGCTCTTTGTTTCATTGATCCTTTGAATTGTTTTTTTTGGTCTCTATGTCATTTATTTCTGCTCTGATCTTTACTATTTCCTTCCTTCTACTTGCTCTGGGGTTTTCTTTCTGTTTGCTTTTTAATTCTTTAACTTGTGAGGTTAGACAGTCAATTAGAAATTTTTGTTGTTTTTTGAGGTAGGCCTGTAGTGCTATGAACTTCCCTCTCAGAACTGCTTTCGCTACATCCCATACATTTTGTGTTGCTGTGTGTTCATTTTCATTGGTTTCCAGGAAGTTTTTGATTTCTTCCTTGATCTCCTCGGTGACCCATTCATTGTTTAATAACATGCTATTTAGCCTCCATGTGTTGAAATGTCTTTGCATGTTCTTGCTGCAATTGATTTCTAGTTTCATGCCATTGTGATCTGAGAAGATGCTTGATATGATTTCAATCTGCTTGAACTTGTAGAGATTTAGTTTCTGTCCTATCATGTGGTCTATCTTTGAGAATGTCCCATGTGCAGTTGAGAAGAATGTGTATTCTGTAGTTTTGGGGTGTAATTCTCTGTAGATATCTATTAAATCCATTTGGTCTAGTGCTTCATTTAGAGTCTCTGTTTCCTTGCTAATTTTTTGCCTAGAGGATCTATCCAGTGCTGTCAACGGGGTGTTGAAGTCCCCAGCTATGATTGTATAGTTGTCGATTTCTCCTTGGAAGTCATCCAGAAGATTTTTAATATATTTTGGTGCTCCTATATTGGGTGAATATATGTTTATTAAGGTTATATCTTCCTGTTGGATAGATCCTTTCAATATTATGTAGTGGCCGTCTTTGTGTCTAGTTATGGTCTTCATTTTGAAATCTATTTTATCAGATATGAGAATTGCTACCCCACCTTTTTTTTGCTTTCCATTTGCTTGGAAAATTTTTTTCCATCCCTTCACTTTCAACCTATGTGAGTCTGTTGTTGAGAGGTGGGTCTCTTGTAAACAACATATAGATGAGTCATGCTTTCTTATCCAGTCAGCTACTCTGTGTCTCTTTATGGGAGCATTCAATCCATTTACATTTAAGGTGATTATTTATATGTACTTATTTATTGCCATTTTTGTTTAGTGTGGTTCTATTTTTCTTCCCATTTCTACTGCTAATTACAGCAGTCCTTTTAACATTTCTTGCAGTGCTGGATTGGTGCTAATGTATTCCCTTAGCCTTTTTTTTTTGTCTGGGAAGCTCTTTATTTGATCTTCTATTTTGAATGATAGCCTTGCTGGGTAGAGTAGTCTTGGATTCAGGTTCTTGTTTTTCATGACTTTGATTACTTCATGCCATTCTCTTCTGGCCTGTAGTGTTTCTTGTGAGAAGTCAGCTGAGAGCCTTATGGGGTTCCCTGTGTAGGTAACCTGTTGCTTATCTCTTGCTGCTTTTAGGATTCTCTCTTTGTCTTTAATTTGTGGCATTTTAATTACTATGTGTCTTGGTGTGGGCCTGTTTGGGTTCTTCTTACTTGGGACTCTCTGTGCTTCTTGAACTTGAATGCCTTCTTCCTTCACCAAATTAGGGAAGTTTTTTCTCACTATTTTTTTGAATATATTCTCTATCCCTTGCTCATTTTCTTCTTCTTCGGGGACTCCTATGATGCGAATATTATTACGTTTACAGTTGTCCCATAGTTCTCTTAAGCTGTCTTCCTGTTTTTTAATAGTTTTTTCCTTTTGTTTTTCTGATTGGTTGATTTTTTCTACCCTGTCTTCTAATTCACTGATCCGGTCCTCAGCTTCCCCTACTCTGCTTTTTAAACCTTCCAATGTGTTTTTAATTTCTGATATGTCATTTTTTATCTCTTCTTGCTGGTTTTTAATTTCCAGTTGGCTTATTTTCAGTGTCTTTATGTCCTTACTCATGCTGTTCAGCTTCCTCAAGATCATGGCTCTGAATTCTAGCTCTGTTAACATGCCTAATTGCTCCACATTGATCTCATCTTCGGTGGAGGTGGTTTGCTCTTTCATTTAGCTTCTGTTTCTGTGTTTCACCATTTTGGCTATCACTGTGGGCTTTGGAGCCTGTCAAGTTCTCCCTGTGGGTGTTGGTGTTCTGCTGTTTGTGGCTCCCTCTCCTGTGTTTAGATGAGTGAGGGAGGACCCACGTTGAACACCACTGTCAAGTCTTACTTTCCTGGTTAAAGTTGCCAGCCCAGGAAAGGTACTGTTATCCTCTAGCTTTTTGCCTGGAGGCTAGCAGTCTATGTTAATTGATGAGTTTTGGGTTGTCAGTTGATTGAAAAACTCCCTCTGGTGCTCAGCCAAGGGGCTTTCAGGAGGGTGGGGCAGATGCTGGTTTTTAGTGAGCCTCAATTAACACTTCAATGGCCCACAGGGTGGGGTTGGATCTCTGAGGGAGGGGCTGCTGCCTCTCCTCAGAGCCCTGGGAAGGAGCAATGTGGCCACCTTCCTGAGTGGCTGCACTCAGCCAAAGCTCTGAGCGCCCTCCAAACCCCGAGTGTCCCGACAAAGTTCTAGACCAGTCTGCCCTCCCTCTGCCGGAGCCCAAGGTGAGTGGCTGTGGCTGTTTTAGCCTCTCTCCGGGCTCTGCGCTGTGGAGCCGCCTGTGAGTGTAACCCGAGGGTGCCGCTCCCAGCTAAGGCTGCTGCCGAGCTGCCAAGCGTGGGCTCCCAGCCCCGTCTCGCGCCTTCGCAAGCCTACCGGAATGGAGTCAGTGTCCCTCGTTGTATGGTGCTCGCAAGCTGCTTTTCTGTTGGTTTTTCTGGTCGATTTGTCTGTGTTATAGTTGTAATTCCAGTTTGGTTCTAGGAGACGGTCTTTGTAGCTCTGTTCACTCCGCTGCCATTTTTTGGTTCTCCCTCATAAGTCTTTAAGACGTAAGTCCAAGTCCCTCATTTGGCCATTTGTTGGAATTGATTTCTAGTTTCATGCGATGGTGATCTGAGAAGATGCTTGATATGATTTCAATCTTCTTGAACTTGTAGAGACTTAGTTTGTGCCCTAACATGTGGCTATCTTTGAGAATGTCCCATCTGCACTTGAGAAGAATGAGAATTCTGTAGTTTTGGGGTGTAGTTCTCTGTAGATATATATTAAATCCATTTGGTCTAGTGGTTAATTTAGAGTCTTTGTTTCCTTGCTAATTTTTTGTCTAGAGTATCTATCCAGTGATGTGAGCGGGGTGTTGAAGTTCCCTGCTATGATTGTATTGCTATCAATTTCTCCTTTGAAGTCCTCCAAAAGTTTTTTTAATATATTTTTGTGCTCCTATATTGAGTGCATATATGTTTATCAAGGTTACATCTTCCTGTTGGATAGATGCTTTCAATATTACGTAGTGACCTTCTTTGTCTCTAATTATTGCCTTCATTCTGAAATGTATTTTATCAGATATGAGTATTGCTACCCCAGCTTTTTTTTTTTTTTTTTTTTCTTTTCTGTTTGCTTGGAAGATTTTTTTCTATCCCTGCACTTTCAATCTATGTTAGTCTTGTGTTGTGAGGTGGGTGTCTTGTAAACAACATATAAATGAGTCATGCTTTCTTATCCAATCAGCTACTCTGTGTCTTTTGATGGGAGCATTCAGTCCATTTATATTTAAGGTGAATATTGATATGTTTTTATTTATTGCCATTTTTGTTTAGTGTGGTTCTATTTTTCTTCCCATTTCTCCTGGTAATTACAGCAGTCTTTTTACCATTTCTTGCAGTGTTGGTTTGGTGCTAATGTATTCCCTTAGCCTTTTTTTTGTCTAGGAAGCTCTTTATTTGACCTTCTATTTTGAATGATAGCCTTGCTGGGTAGAGTAGTCTTGGATTCTGATCCTTGTTTTTTATGACCTTGATTACTTCATGCCATTCCCTTCTAGCCTGTAGTATTTCTTGTGAGAAGTCAGCTAAGAGCTTTATGGGGTTTCCTTTGTAGGTTGCTTCTCTCTTGCTGCTTTTAGGATTCTCTCTTTGTCTTTAACTTTTGGCAGTTTGATTACTATGTGTCTTCATGTGGACCTGTTTGGGTTCTTCTTATTTGGGGCTCTCTGTGCTTCTTGAACTTGAATGCCTTCTTCCTTCACCAAATTAGTAAAGTTTTCTGTCACTATTTCTTTGAATATATTCTCTAACCTTTGCTTATTTTCTTCTTCTTCAGGGACTCCTATGATGCGAATATCATTATGTTTCCAGTTGTCCGTCCCACAGTTCTCTTAAGCTGTCTTCATGTTTTTTAATTGCTTTTTCTTTTTTGTTTTCTGATTGGTTGATTTTTTTCTAGCCTGTCTTCTAATTCTACGATCCGGTCCTCAGCTTCCCCTACTCTGCATTTTAGACCTTCCAATGTGTTTTTCATTTCTGATTTGTCATTCTTCATTTCTTCCTGTCCGTTTTTAATTTCCAACTGGTTGATTTTCAACATTTCAATGTCTTTACTCATGGTGCTCATTTCCTTACACATGCTGTTGAGCTTCCTCAACATCATGGCTCTAAATTCTAGTTCTGTTAACTTGCTTAACTGCACCTCATTTATCTCATCTTCGGTAGAGTCTCTTGTTCTTTCATTTGGCTTTTGTTTCTGTTTTTCACCATTTTGGCTATCACAGTGGACTTTCGAGTCTGCCAAATTTTCCCTGTGAGTGTTGGTGTTCTGCTGTTTCTGGCTCCCTCTCCTGGGTTTGGATGAGCCAGGGAGGACCCACTTTAAACACCACCGTCAAGTCTTAGCTTTTCTGGTTAGTGTTGCTGGTCCAGGGAATGGTAGTTATCCTCTAGCTTTTTTTTTTTTTTTTGCCTGGAGGCTATTAGTAGAGGTCACCTGAAGAACCTTGGTTTCTGAGTTGCCTGAAAAACTCCCTCAGGTGCTCAGTGTAGGAGCATTTTCTGAGGATGGGGCAGCTGCTTGTTGTTAATGGGCCTCAATTAGCATTTCAATGGTCACCAGGTGGGGTTGAATCTCTGAGGGAGGGGACTCTGCTTCTCCCCAGGGCCCTGGGAAGGAGTAAAATGACCACAGTCCTGCATGGCTGCACTCAGTGAAAGCTCGTAGCATCCTCCAAAACCCGAATGTCCCCACACAGTTCCAGTACAGTCTGCCTTTCCTCTGTCGGAGCCCAAGTTTAGTTGCCGCTGCCAATTTAGCCTCTGTCCGGACTCTGTCGTGGAGCTGCCAGGGACTTTTAACCCGAGGGCACTGCTTCCAGCCAAGGGCAGCCCCAGCTGTGGCTCCAGCCGAGGGTGTTGCACTCAGCAGAAACCCCATGACTTAGCCACAGTAGCGGGACACTGCAGAGGTGGCAGCAGCTTACAGAAGAGTCCCCTGGTCCCTGATAGTTAGTGTGGCACCATCCGAGTGCTTAGCACGCAGAGTTCGGTGGACTCAGCCCTGGTAGCAGCGTCCCACCGAGTCCCCTGGTCCCCGCGAGTCTGTGCGGCACCAGCCAAGGGTTTAGCAGGCAACAGAGTTCCCAGGAACCATGTGGGGTCACAAGGGAGGCGGTAGCAGCAACTTCCCGTCGAGCCCCCTGGTCCCACCGACTCCCCTGGTCCCAGCGACTCCGTTCGGCACCAGCGGACGGCTTAGTGGGTAACAGAATTCGCAGGACACATTCGGGGTTGCAGGGGAGGCGGTAGCAGCAAATTCCCGCTGAGTCCCCTGGTCCCTCCTAGTCCCCTGGTCCCAGTGAGTCCGTGCGGCACCAGCCGAGGGCTTAGCAGGCAACAGAGTTTGCAGGACTGAGGTGGGGTCGCAAGGGAGGTGGTAGCAGCAACTTTCCGGCGAGTCTCCTGGTCCCTTCCCAGGCCGCTGCAGACCGTGGGCTCCCAGCCCCCTCTGGCGTCCTTGCAAGCCTACCAGGATTGAGTTGGTGTCCCTGGTTATGTGGTCCTCCAAGGTGTCTTTCGGTTGCCCCTTCCTGAAGATTTGCCTTTATTTTCGTTGTAAATCCAGTTTGGTCCTGGGAGATGGTCTGTGTAGCTCCATTCTTTTTGCCACCATATCCCTGACAACTGTAAACCTACTTTTGCCCCACCCTGTATTTTGCTTAGTTTTGCCTGTTTTTGAGCTGTATATAGTTAGAAACTGTATAAATGTTTTTCTGTGATTTCTTTTTCATTTGCCACATTATGTTCTTAAGATTAATATATAATAATGTATGTACTTATCATTTGTGGTCATTGGTACATAGTATTCCACTGTATAAATATGTCACAATTTTCCACTGTCCTGCTGTCAAATATGTAAGTTATCTGGTTGAGAACTTCACTGGTTGCTTGAGAAGTGTTAGGACCTAATGAAGGATAACATCTCTGCTCTCTATTGCTCTCCTGCTGTCTTATCCTCACCAGCAATTTTATCTGCGAACCTCCACCAAGAAGTAACAAGGAACCCCTTCCACACAGGGGTCAATGCAAGTTGAATGGTGAACCTGGACTATCACCCCTACCCAATAGCAATGAGGTTGCACTCTTCTACCCACTGGGATGGTATCAGAAAATAAATGTTTATTTTCATTTGCATACTTCCCACTGACACTTGATTATGTATTTATCTGTTTTATCTGTCCCAAACACTAAAATGTAAGCTCTAGGATGGTAAAAACTTTGTATTTTTTATTGCTGAATTATTAGATCTTACAACTTGCCTGGCAGAAAGTAACCCTCAATCCAAATTTATTATATGAATTATTGAATAAAACAGTATTATATAATTTTACTGGGTGTTCATAAGGCATTTATTATGCATAGAGTATTATTTAAAAGTTATTTAAATACAAATGTAAATTTTGCAAGTTAAAGAATTGGTTGAATTTGGTACAATGCAAATAGGAAACAGTTTTATTTTACTTTATTCTTTATTATCACCAGTGACTCCTCTAAAGAAGGAATGGAGGAAATGGAGCTTGGAGCTGGTGTTGCTCAAGTTTCTTAGTTATTGAATACCCTCTGATCTTGTTAGGCATTCACACCCTAGGTCTCTTATAAAGGTTACTGGTAGAAGCTACCTCACTATACTTTCATATGTGAGCAATAAGCTTTCTGGCAGACCTCTCTTTTAATACCCCCTCATCTCTTGCTTCCAGGGAACTGCCCACAGTCTCTATTCTTGTGAGGCTCTTTTGCCACAGCAGGCAGTTTTTTTGTGGTCCATGGGATACTTTCAAGGATCCACTTCATGGCAAAGACTTGAGCTTACTCTCCAGAAGTGTGGCTTGATCTAATAATGATCCTTCTTTTCACGCCATGCCATCATGAGCTACTTTACCAGCATCAATATTCATGTATATCCCAAACTTCAGAGGATACATGTAGGGTATATAAGTTGCTGCATAAAAACTTAGTAGGTTAAAATACTCCAAAACTTAGTAGATTAAATCAACTACCATTTTATTTGTTGAAATTTCTGTGTGTTAGCAATTTGGGATAGGCTCATTTGGGTGGTACTTCTGCTGGTCTGTCCTGTGATGATGCATACAGTTGTAGACATCTGGTAGCCTGATTGGGGTTGAATAGTCTAAAATAACCTCACTCATATGTCTAGCAGTTAGTGTTGGGTGTTGGCTGTGCCACTTATCTCCAACTGATCTCCTATCCTTCAGCAGGCTATCACAGGCTTCTTTACTGTATATGATAAAACACTCCAAGAAGGATAGCCCCAAATCACAGCAATTTCTAAGCTTTTGCTTGTGTCATGTTTGCTGATTTCCTGTGGGTGAAAGCAAGTCACATGATCAAGCCTGGAGTTAATACTGGAAGAGTATACAAAAAATTATGGATTCGGAAACCATTAATATAACAACAAGGGGTTTACCTAAAATCAGTGGTATTTTGGAGCTGAGAGATGATTGTATACATATCTTCACAACTTCACATAATGGCTCCAGGTTTGTAGCTTAAAATTGGCCATAATGGGAATATTTCCACCACAGTAATCAGCAAACACTACAAATCAGTTCTTCCCCTATCCCCACTCCTTTTTCAAAGAACATGTTGTTAAGCATTTGATAGCTTGTCACTGCTTAAAACACTAAAGAAACAGCATTAGGCATTTCTGTGAGAATCTGAACAAATCTCTAACCAAATGCTTCTCTTGAGAATCCAAATTTGTAGGTGAAAACCTTTATCCTTCCCCATAGGAGGGGGGAAATGCCACATTTCTTTTTTTTTTTTTTTCCTGTAAATTCCCTTCAAATATCACTCTAGTGACTATCTAGCATTTTCACTTATATTCTGGAGATTTATGATAGGGTGGATACTTAAAGGAAAAGTTAAGTCTACATCATAGGAAATATTGAACAACTGTGCCTAGTGGCGGTCTTATCCTCGGCTTTGAACAAAATTATTTAATTAACTTTTATGCATGCTGTTACTCAATTTTTTTTCCCCTGAGCTGGATACATAGATATATGACTCATCTCTGTATAAAAAAATCCACACTTAAGCAAATGCAGTCCTTATATACTAGAGATCTTAAATCTTATCCTTGAAACATGCCAGAGTATTAGAAACCCATAAATCTATGCTTTGGCACTGTGCCACTGGCCTATACAGATATATACATGATTTTAAAAATAAAACCTAAGAGTTTACCATTCTATTTCATCTCAGGACATGTTGAAGAATGTCGCTGCCTGCTTCACCTGGGGCTTTCTGCACCATAACCCATAGGAAATTATGCCCTTGGTGGTTAGTGCCACTAACTTCTGCTGAGCATTTCGAAGGTTTTATCTCACAAACACTGTAATACTTGTATCAGATAAAATTTTTAAATCTCATTCTGGTCATGAAAACACAGAAATGCTTTCTCTTCTCTAGCAGCTGTTCATGGATTGAAGATTTTCATTTCCTACGTCAATTGATCCATCCAGACTTATGCTTTTTTCCTTTCCTAGTTTTTCCCCCTTAAATTCAATTTCCTCCTTTATTTTATTTTTATTGTCTTTTACTGCCACAACTGTATAAATGACAACAATTTTTTTCTTGTTGTAATAAACAGGATATAAATACATATATCCTGAAATAGCCTTCGATAGCTATTGCATTTACCAAGACTCTTCTCAGAGTGTGGTCCATGGATCATCAGCATCACCTGGGAATGTGTTAGAAATGCAGAATCTCAGGCTTCATCCCAGAACTACTACATTAGAATATACATTTATATAACAAGTTCTCCAGGTGATTCATGTGCACATTAAGGCTTGAAATGTGCTGTCTTAATGAACTCCCTGTATTTGATACCTTGGACTCCTCACAAATAAACTGTAGAATATTCACATTTATGGGTGAATTTTTCATACCCATGACTTTCTATTTGCCTTTTTATTCTCAGTGTTCTCTACTCTTAAGATCAGGGCCCTATAAAGTCCTTAAGGCCACATTACCAGGAGTCTTGAACAGAATTCTGATAATGCTCTACAATCTGTTAGGTAGGTAGCATGTGTTGCTTTGCTAATAGGTGTGTGCTGCTTTGATCATGGAACATTTTAGTTAACACCTTCTGAATAGACTGTCCCTCAAGCTACATGGATTTAAAATAGAAAATAATAATAGAGGACAAGATAAATTAAAAAGTACAGCCACCAAACAAAAAATTCAATTTAAAATACGATGCAATGATGTAGAAAGATGAAAGAAGACTGTTCTAGATAGGAGAGACTATAAAATAGAAAGTTCTCACAGTAGGATCTTGATGTGAATTGACATCAGAATCATTCCTGCATCCACACTCCTTGAATTACAATTACTAAGTGATGTGTCTGAATGACCTGATGCCATTTTCAAAGATAAATGGGGAGGGGATATTAATCCTATAACTTTTATAACTTTTTAAGATAAAATTTGGGGAGCTAGGAGACAAGAGTTAATTTCTTATCACCAATCACTATTGTGTCTATGATTTCTAAGGTCATTTTACCTTTAAAAATGCAAGTCCAACATCAATTTCAGTGTCACCTTTCTTTGACTACTCACAGCCTCTGTGTCTGTCTTATGAGGGCACATTGTTTCTTCTCATCTTTGGAACTACGTTAAATAACTGTAGAATAAAATAACGAGTAAAAGCCTCCTCATGTCTAAATTTTAGGCAGAGATCTCCAGTAGAGCCTTCTTCTGTGCATGCTTCTGGCTAAACTACTGGAGAAACAACCCTGGAACTCAGATTTTTGTCCCATCTTAGTATACCTAGGTTGAAGGGATCACACATTCATGAAACCAGCAAATTATTTTAATATATAAAATTAAAAGTTGATCTTAGCTCTCACATTTAAATTTACCTCTTCTTTTTTGCCTTCCATAAATATTTGTTGAGCATCTACTATGTTCCAGGTACTGCATTAAGTGTTGAGGATAGAGGAACAAATGAGACAGTCCCTGGCCAAATACTCATAGTCTCAATGGTGTTTTAGGAGATCCCTTGTACTGGAAAAGAAAATGCCAAGTTATGTTTTCTGGAAGTGAATGAGTTTCTAAGGAAAGTCCTTTGTTCCAAATTAGGATCCAATCTTCCCCTGATCTTTGAGAAATAGTCTGAAGTTCAGGAAAGAAACTTTGTCACTATGATGACATGCTTAGTTAGCAAGTCATTCATGACTGCCCAACCAGATGGAAGCTCGACAGTGAGAATACCAGCCTCCTCAAAAAGGATGTAGAAGAATATCCAGAGTAAGATAACAGTCTTAGAGACACACAGCAAAATCAATCTACTTGTAGATAGTATTGATATTAGGAACACTTAAACATGGGAAGCCCTATCTTAAGGTCCTAATTTAAGAAGAATGACAAATAGGCCTGTTATACTGACCTAAACCACAGTTAGTAGCAATAAAGGTATCATAAAGCCTTATATTACAAGTCAATGTGCAACTGAAAAGTGAATTGTGAAGCTAGTATGTGTGCCATCATTTGAGAAGAAATTTTAGATCTATAGGGAGCTGGAGACTGACCTGATGACGATTTAGTGAAGATTTTCACCTGAGGCTACAGGGGGCTCCAAGAAAGAATGGATTAGAGAGCCACAGTCATGCAGAGTTTCTGAGATTCAAAATGTCAGGATGGATGTATAGGAAAATGAGGATTTAGAATGATGATCAGAAATAGCTACTGTGGGTCAGGGCTGGTTGCTATGAGCTGCAGAAATATGGAATTATAGAGACAGGAACATAATTGGACTGGATGCTTATTGGGAAATGTGACCCTGCTATGAATGATTTGTGTCCTCTACAAATTCATATGTTGCATTTCCATCCCCAAATGTGACTGTATTTAGAGTAAGAAAGTAATTAGGTTTAAATGAGGTCATAAGGGTGGGTCTCTGATCTGATAGAATTGGTGTCCTTATAGGCTACAACTATATGACATTCTGGAAAGGTAAAACTACGGAGACACTAAAAAGACCATTGTTTGGCAGGGATGGGGGTAGATAAGGAATGACTAGGCAGAGCACATACTCTGTATAACACTGTCTAATGGTAGATACATATCATTATATATTTGTCCAAACCTATAGAATGTACAACACCAAGACTGAACCCTAATGTAACTTTGGGTAATATTGATGAGTCAATATAGGTTTATCAATTGTAAAAAATATACCACTGCAGTGTAGGTTGTTGATAGTAGAAGAAATTGTGTGTGTGTGTGTGGGGGGAGCGTAGAGGGTATGTATCTAAAAACATTTCCTCTTAATTTTACTGTGAACTTATAACTGCTCTAAAAAATTCTTTAAATTAAAAAAAATCAAATAGGAAATAATATAGGATAATAAATGATACCATGTTTTATCTACTAAATGATCCAAATATCACTGAAAGATTTCAGAGAAGAATGTTGCAGCACTGGAATATGCTTAATGCTAGATCGATATTACTTGATTATAGTACTTTTAGAAAGCAATTTGACAAGAGAAATCAACTGCAATAAAAATGTTTATATCTTACTAGGAATTTATGCTAAAGAAACAATCCAAAAAGAAAGTAAATTCTATACAGGTAAATATACAAGGTGTCCCAAAAAATGTAGAGGGTGTGTGTAGATTCTATTATTACATTTTGAAAATAAAATGTATTTTAATAAACACTGACTTTATAATTACATTTTTTGTGTATACATTTTTTGGGGGACACAATATTTTTTACACAACTTGCCTCGTGCTGAAATATAGGGAACAATCTACCTGTTTAATGGTAGAGTCATGCATAACCAAATTATGTTATACCCAATTTATTAAATATTATCTGGCACTAAAAATTATAATATTGAGCCTGGTCAGTGTGGCTCAGTGGATTGAGTGTTGTCACATGGACTGAGAGGTCCTGGTTTGATTTCTGGTCAGGGCACATGCCTGGGTTGCGGGCTTGATCCTCAATAGGGGGAGTGCAGGAGGCAACTGATGATGTTTCTCTCCCACATTGATGTTTCTATCCCTCTCTCCCTTCCTCTCCCTCTAAAAAAAAAAAAAAAAGGAATTATAATATCGAAAAATAAATATTTACATGATAATTACGAGGTGAATAAAAGGCCTCTAATTTCACATACACTTTTATTGCAGCTATGTAAAAATGTACAACTATAAATAAAGACGGGAAAGGAGAACACAGAATTGGAAAGCATTATTGTTGTGAGATGGTGATATTTTAGATTTTTTCCCCATTGTTTTGAAAAAATTTTTGCGATGCTTTTACAGGTATCTTCTGCTTTCTGGAAGTGTGAGTTATGCCACTTCACTTTTAGGAAAGACCAACATTAGTATCTGTTTTAACTAACAGAAAAAAATATATATAAACAAGATTTTCACTTTTACAAAAAACACCCATTATGTACCACTAGTATGGTATATTTCATATATTAGTAGGGTATATTTCAGAAATCCAAAGAGCACTCCATTTTTACAGAAAAGTCCTTATGTACCATTAGCATGGTATATTGCATATATTAATATGATGTATTTCAGTATATTCCTTTCTCTTAGTGGAAACGGATACTAATACAGGTCCTTTCTAAAAGCGAAGTGGCACAACAAGAACTTTCAGAAAGCATAAGATACTCTTTGCTTTATGTTATTTTGGCTTATGAAAGTCTTCATAGGAATGCTGTACTTTCAGATTTCAAGAAAAAAACTGTTTAAATGAAAAGGAAAAAATATGACAGAATCTGCCTTATTGATCTAATATTGTAAGTATTCTGGTCCATTAAAAGAAGAAGCCATCAGGAAATGAAGGAAGGAAAAATAGTTGCAGCAAGAAATTCTTATTGAGAAAAAAATACAACCAAGGTGAACATAACTACTCAGATACTGAAGAATATGCCTGAAAACATATTTGAATGTACAGGTTCAAAATTTGTATTCACAGCACAAAATGGTGATGGCATTCTGTTCTAATAAAACATCTTCCACTGTTTTTTTCTATTTTACTTCTGAGTTTGAAATGAGCTAAACTCTAAATTAAAATAAAATAGTACAATGCCTAGCACATAGTAGGCAGCCAATAAATATTAATTCTTTCTTTCTTATAAAATATAAGACACTCTAAAATAAAAGTAGCTTTATGACTCTAAAGAAACAATAGTTTAGGAATCAAAGCCAACCTCATCTCACATTCCCTATTATAGTAAACTCTTTTAGTTTTAATATTTTTAAAACTAAAAAATCAAACTCTAAAAATTGAAAGGTTTTCCTGATTTTTGGTTTTAAGATAAAGAGATATACTACAATTTTTAAAAGCCTATCATGTATTTTAGTAATGATCCTGAGAAATTGCAGATTCAACCCAATATTATATCTTCTCTCCCCTCAATACATCATCTAAGAAAAATCAACACGATTTAATGTTACTACTTTATTTCTCTTAGTAGAAATAGTTAGGATTGTACGTTACTGCTGAAATATCTGGAATTTTTAATAGACATTACAGGAAACCTGGGGTTTTCTGGGCAGCATTTATAAATAATAAAGGCACAGAAATAATCCATTTTTCTGGGAAACATTCACTTATGTAGAATGGACTCTTCTTAATGATGTGTTAATGAGGTGGTTGTAAAGGCCTGATACTGCTGGCCCAAGTGAAGTGGCTGTGGCCTCCTGGCACTCCCTCCTCCTATTTATTCAGGGGAACACTGCTTTCTTCTTCCTTACTCGTACTCCTGACCCCCTCCTTCTCTGCTTTTGGAGCTTCACTGTCCTTTGCATTAATATACACACAGCCTGGCACATGCACCATTTCTTCCTTCTCGAGGAACCAATCAACCCAATCTGGGGCGTGGTTTCATACCTGGCCTTAACATTTGGCATTCCACATTTAAAACACCATCCATAATTTTTATCTTTCATTTTGTTTATGTGGTATACCACATTTATCGATTTACAAATATTGTACCAGCTTTGCATCCCTGGGATGAATCACACTTGGTCACGGTGAATAATTTTCTTTTTCTGAGCGTTTATTTTTTTCTTTATTTTTAATTTTTTTCTTTATTTTTAATTTTTTTTGTTTATTAGTTTGTTTTCGTTACAGATGTTTCTCATTTTTCCCCCATTGACACCCTTCTCCCCTTGCCCCCCATCCCATCCCCAGCTTTGTTGTCTATGTTTATTGGTCATGCATACATGCATGTAAGTTCTGTGGTTTATTTCTTCCCTCACAACCCCCTGCGCCTCATCTGAGGCTTGTCAGTCTGTACCCCACCTCTATGTCTCTGGGTTAATTTTGTTCAGCAGTTTGTTTTGTTCATTGTATTCCACAAATAAGTGAGATCATGTGATATTTGTCTTTCTCTGCTTGGCTTGTTTTGCTTGGAATAATACTTTCCAGGTCCCTCCATCTCGTCTCAAAGGATAAGAGATCTTTCTTTCTTACAGCTGCGTAGTACTCCATTGTGTACATGTACCACAGCTTTTTTATCCACTCATCTACTGATGGACACTTGGGTTGTTTCCAGATCTTAGCTATTGTAAGTAGTGCTGCTATGAAGACAGGGGTACGTACATTCTTTCTGATTGGTGTTTCAGGTTTCTTAGGGTATGTTCCTAGATGTGGAATCACTGGGTCAAATGGCAGTTTGCTTTATAACTTTTTGAAATAACACCAGAGTGTTTTCCATAGTGGCTGCACCAGTCTGCATTCCCACCAGCAGTGTACTAGAGTTCCTTTTTCTCCACACCCTTGCCAACACCTGTTGTTTGATAATTTGTTGATGGAGGCCATTCTGACAGGTGTGAGGTGATACTTCATAGTTGTTTTAATTTGCATCTCTCTGATGATTAGTGATGTTGAGCATTTCTTCATATGTCTCTTACTTTTTTAATGTATTGCTGAATCCATTTTGCTAATATTTTGTTAAGGATTTTGGCGTCTATGTTCATCAAGGATATTGGCCTGTAGTTTTCTTTCTTTGTAGTGTCTTTATCTGATTTTTGAATTAGAATTATGCTGGTCTCATAAAACGAATTTGGAAGTCTTCCTTCTTTCTTCTTAGAGGTTTGGGAATATTTTGAGGAGAATACGTTGTAGTTTTTCTTTGAATGTTTAGTAAAACTCCCCTGTGTAGCCGTCTGGACCAGAGTTTTTGTTTGCTGGGATTTTATTGATTATTTATCCAATTTCCTTAATAGTTATTAGTCTGTTTAGGTTTTCTGACTCTTCCAAGTTGAGTTTTGAAATAGTATATGATTCTAAAACTGTGTCCATTTGCCTAGATTTTTGAATTTGTTGAATATAATTGTTCATAGCATTTTCTTACAATCCTTTGTGTTCCTGTAGGGTCCATTGCTACTTCACCTCTTTTGTTTCTGATTTTATTAATTTGGATGCTCTCTTTTTGTTTCCTGGTAAGACTGGCTAAAGGTTAATCAATCTTGTTTAACTTTTCAAAGAACCACCTCTTGATTTCATTGATTTTTTTATATATATATTTTTAAGTCTCTAAGACATTTGTTTCTGCTCTGATTTTTATTATTTTCTTCCTTCTACTAATTATGGGTTTTTCTTTTTGTTTTCTTTCTAAATCTTTAAGCTGTTGGCTTAGATAATTTATTAGATTTTTTTCTTCTTTCTTTAGGAAGACCTGTATTGCTATAAAATTCCCTCTCAGGACTGCCTTCGCTGTGTCCCATAGATTTTGGATTGCTGTGTGTTTATTTCCATTAGTTTCCAGGAAGTTTTTGAAATGTCTTTCTTGATCTCATTGGTAACCCATTTGTTATTTAATAACATGCTATTTAGCCTTTATGTGTTTGAATATTTTTTAGTGTTTTTATTGTTATTGATTTCTAGTTCCATGCCATTGTCATCTGAGAAGATGCTTGATATGAACTCAATCCTCTTGAATGTGTAGAGACTTACTTTCTGTCCTAATGTGTGGTCTCTCTTCAAGAATGTCCTGTGTGCTCTTGAGAAGAATGTATATTCTGTAGCTTTGGGGTAAAATGTTCTGTAAATACCAGTTAAGTCCAAGTGATCTATTTTGTCATTTAAGGACTCTGTCCTTGTTAATTTTTTGTCTAGAAGATCTATCCAGTGCTGTCAGTGGGGTGTTAAAAATCACCCAATATGCTTGTCTTGCTACTGTTCTCTCCCTTGAAGTCCTCCATAAGATTTTTAATGTATTTTGGTGCTCCTATATTTGATGCATATATGTTTTCCAGGGTTATATCCTGTTTTGAATTGATCCTTTTAATATTATGTAGTGACCTTCTTTGTCTCTTATCACGACCCTTGTTTTGAGAATCTTATCAAATACGAGTATTGCTCTACCAGCTTTTTTTTTTTTTTTTTTCATTTCCATTTGCCTGGAAATTTTTTTCCATCTCTTCACTTTCATCCTGTGTGAGTCTTTTGTTGTGAGGTAGGTCTCTTGTAGACAGCATATATATGGGTCATGTTTTCTTGTCGAATTAGCTACCCTATGTCTTTTGATTGGAACATTTAAGCCATTTATTTTTAAGGTTGTTACTGATAGATATTTATTAGTTGCCATTTTTATTTTATGCCTGTGTTCCTTTCTCTCTTTCTCTATTTCTTCTTCTTCTTCTTCCAATAGTCCATTTAGCATTTTTACCGTGCTGGTTTGGTGGTATTAAATTCCTTCAGTTTTTTTTTTTTTGTTTGTTTGTTTGTTTTGGTCAGTAAAGCTTTTTATTTCATTTTCAATTTTGAATGATAGCCTTTTTGGATAGAGCAGTCTTGGATTCAGAACCTGGCCTTTCATTATTTTGTATATTTCATGTCACATCCTTCTGGGCTGCAGTATTTCTATTGAGAAATCAGCTGACAGTCTAATGGAAGATTCCTTGTAGGTAACTTTCTGTCTCTCTCTTGTTTCCTTTAAGATTCTTTCTTTGTGTTTAATATTTGGCATTTTAATTATGATGTGTCTAGCTGTGGTTCTTTTTGGGTTCATCTTGCTTAGGACTCTCTGTGTTTCCTGGAATTGTTTGGCTTTTTCCTTCACCGAATTGGAAAAGTTTTCTGTCATTATTTCTTCAAACAGGTTCTCTATTCCTTTCTCCAATTACTCCTTCTGTTATCTCTGTAATGGCAACATTGTTATGTTTTGTACTCTCACAAAGCTCCCTTAAACTCAATAGATGCTGAAAAAGCATTTGAAAATATATCCAGCATTAATTTTTGAATAACACTCTCCACAGAGTGGGAATAGAGAGATCATATCTCAACATAATAAAGGCCATTTATGACAAACATACAGCCATCATCACACTAAATGGGCAAAAATTAAGCATTTCCCTTAAGAACAGGAAAAAGACAGGAATGTCCACTTTCAACACTCTTATTTAACATAATACTGGAAGTCTTAGCCACAGCAATCAGACAAGAATAAAAAATAAAAGGAATCAAAATTGGAAAGGAAGAAGTGAAACTGTCATTATTCGCAGATGACATGATATTGTACATAGAAATACCAAAAGACTCCACTGTAACCTACTAAATTTAATAAATGAATTTGGAAAATAACATGATACAAAATCAACATCCAGAAATCACTGGTATTCTTACACACTAATAATAAACATGCAGAAAGAGAAAATAAAAAAAAATACCATTTACCATTGCAACAAAAAAATTGAAGTATCTTGGAATAAACTTAACCAAAAAAGTAAAGAACCTGCTCACAGAAAACTACAGCACATTAAAAAAATAGATAAAGGTATAAAAAAGTGGAAGCACATACCTTGTTCATGGATGGGAAGGATTAAAATCATTAAAATGTCCATAATACCCAAAGCAATCTATAGTTTCAATGTAATCTCCATTAAAATACCAATGACATGTTTCATAGAACTAGAACAAACATTCCAAAAGTTTATATGGAACCCAAAAAGACCCCAAATAGCCACAGCAATCTGGAAAAGGAAGAACAAATTAGGAGGAATCACAATACCATATATCAGGTTATGCTACAAAGCCATTGTAATCTTAACAGCCTGGTACTGGAACAAGAACAGGCATATAAACCAGTGGAACAGAACAGAGAACCCAGAAATGGACCCAAGCCAATAAGCTCAATTAATATTTGACAAAGTTGGCAAGAGTATACAATGGATTAAGGACAGCTTCTTTAATAAATGGTGTTGGAAAAATTAGACAGCTACATGCAAAAAAAGAAAAAGAAACTGGACCACCAACTTACACCATACAGAAGAGTAAATTCAAAATAGATAAAAGACTTAAATGTGACTTCTGAATCCATAAAAATCCTAGAAGAAAATGTAAGCAACAAAACTTCAGACATCACACACAGCAGAATTTTCACTGATAAAACGCCTATGGCAAAAATTAATACATGGAACTACATCAAACTAAAAAGCTTCTGTACAGCAAAAGAACAAACATCAAAATGGAGGGAGAACTCACTATATGGGAGAGCATAACTGCCAATGATACATCACATAAGGTGTTAATTTTCATAATATACAAAGCACTCATACAACTCAATGAAGGAAGACAAAAATCCAATTAAAAATGGACAGAGGATCTAAAGGGATAACTCTGCATAAAGGACATACAAATGACCAAGAGACATATGAAGAAATGCTCAACATCACTAATCATCAGAGAGATGCAAATTAAAATGACTATGAGGTATCACCTCACACCGGCCAGAATGGCTGCCATCAACAAATCATCAGACAACAGGTGCTGGCCAGGGTATGGAGAAAAGGGGACTCTAGCACACTGCTGGTGGTAATGCAGACTGGTGCAGCCACTATGGAAAACAATATGGTGATTCCTCAAAAAATTAAAAATTGAAGTGCCATTTGAACCAGTGATCCCACTTCTAAGAATATATCCTAAGAAGCCTGAAGAAACAATCCGAAAGAATATATGTACCCCTATGTTCATAGCAGTGCTATTTACAAAAGCTAAGATCTGGAAACAGCCCATGTGCCCATCAGTAGATGAGTGGATAAAAAACTGCGGTACATACACACAAAGGAATACTATGCAGATGTAAGAAAGAAAGATCTCTTATCCTTTGAGATGACATGGAGAGACCTGGAGAGTATTATGCCAAGTGAAATAAACTAGTCAGAGAAAGACAAGTATCACATAATCTCACTTATCTGAGGAATATAATGAACAAAATAAAGTTGTGAACAAAATAGAACTAGAAACATACAAGTAGGATTTAGAGTGACAAACTTCAAAGCATGGGGGTCGGGGGGGGGGAAGAGATTAACCAAAGAACTTATGCATATAAGCATAACCAATGGACATAAACAACAATGCTGTGGGAATGGGGGCATGGGTGGGAATGGGAGGATTGTTTCTATGGGGGAAAAGGGAGCACTATCTGTAACAAAAATTAATTAATTGAATTAAAAACAAATAAATAAATAAAACATCATCTATTTGTTTTATACATTTAAAGTATGTGTGGTTTTTAATGAAAAAATTGAGCATTTTGATTTTGCAAACCATGTGTTCTCAGTCTTTAAAGGATTACTTTGATTATTTGATTTTTGTCTTCTAATTATCCTGCATCCTGCACCAGGGTTAATAATGGAGCTTGGACAGCAGCTTTTATGTCTGTTCTTCTCAAATGTTGCACACACTGAGAAGGTGGAATTTTGGGGGTCATTTTTGTTTGCTGGCTTTTTACTTTAATACAATTTCAAATTTGAAGAATAGTGTATCTCTTCTATACCCTTTATTCAGATTCAGCAACTGTTTACATTTTGCCCATCTGTCTTATTTTCTCTCTCTCTTTCTGTGTGCATCTGCATAATTTTTTGTCTGAACTAAATACTCCCAGTGAATACACTGTGACGTTATGCTCCTTTACCCAATACTTTAGTGTACATTTCCTAAGATCAAGAACATTCTCTTAAATAACCACAGTACAACAATCAAAAGTAGAATATCTAACATTGATACAATGCCATTTTGTGTGTGTGTGTGTGTGTGTGTGTGTGTGTGTGTGTGTGTGTAGTTTTTCTAGAGCGAGAGGAAGGGAGAGACAGATTGAAACATCATCGGCTGCCTCCTGCATGCTTGCTACTGGGGATCGAACCCACAACCCAGGCATGTGCCCTGACTGGGAATCCAACTGGGACCTCTCCGTCCATGGGACGATGCTCAGTTCACTGAGCCACACCAGCCTGGCCAACACTGTTATTTAATCCAAACTCCATATTCACATCTCATAATTGTTCTAATAACAACTTTCATAGCTATTTTGTTTTACCTATTCTAGGGTTTGCTTCAGGATCATGCATTGCATTTAGTTGTCATGTCTTCCCAGTCTCCCTTAATCTGAAACAGCTCCTTAGCAGTTCTTTGTTTTTTATGACTATGCTATATAGTAAAGTACAGGCCAGTTGCTTTGCAGAATGTCCCTCAATTTGGTTTTGTCTCATGTTTCCTCATGACTGAATTTAGATTAAAATTTTAGATTAAAATTTTAAGTTATTTTACTGTGGTAAAACCACTATTTTTGCCTTTAGAATAAGTATGTAATTTGTGGAAAGATGCTTTGAAACTATGTGAATGATCATGTTCCTTATCAAAGTTCCAACAGATTGATATATTCAAGTGGCTGTTAAAATTGGGATCCAATTTTAAAAAATTAAGGATGGCTATTTCTAGATTCCCTCTCAATCTTCATACCTCCTCACATTTTTCTTTACCACCCCCTACCTTTCTCTCCTTACATCCAATCCCTGAACTCATCTCCTCAACTCTTTTTCTTTCATTCACTACTTCTAACTTTTTTGATATGTGTAAGTCTGTGCCTGTTGCCTAATTTGTATCCACCCCCAGTCTTGTTTGCCACCCCCAATATCTAGCACATATCAGGCACAATGCTTTATGAATACTTAGTGCCAAATACTTTCCCCCTCAATTTTTTTTTTTTTTTGGTGTAAAACTTTTAAGCATAGAAAAAAATTTTGAGAATGATTCAATGAACATCTGTATACTTTGTTCCAGACTCAACAAGTGCAAAATTTTGACATATTTGCTTCATCTCTTTCTTTTCATTTGACATTATGATGCCTTACCCCTAAATTTTTCTTTGCACATCTTAGAATAATAATTTTCTATATTATCACTTCTAAGAAAATTATCATGAAAATTGGCCTGGCCAGTGTGGCTCAGTGGATTGAGTGTTGTCCCATGGACTGAGAGGATTCCCAGTCAGGGCACATGCCTGGGGTTGTGGGCTCCATCACTAGTAGGGGGCGTGCAGGAGGGAGCCAATTGGTGTTTCTCACATTGATGTTTTTATTTCTCCCTCTCCCTTCTCTCTTTATAAAAATAAAATAAAATAAAGGTCCATCCTTTAAAAAAAATTAACAATAATCTCATCATGTATTCTACTGCCCGGTCCATACCATATTTTATTTGTAATTACAAAATCTCTCTCTCTCTCTCCCACCTCTCTCTCATCACATTGTTTTGTACCATTTATTCTCAAGGAAGTTAGCTGCCATTTTTTGGGACACTCAAACAATTTATAAAGAGGCCCACATGTTGAGGAATTGAGGGCTCCAGCCAATAGCCATAGGAGTGAACATGGAAGCAGACCTTCTAGTTCCATTAAAACCCTCAGATGACTGCAGCCTCTGCTGAGATCTGAGCCAGAACTGCCCAGGTAAGCTACTCCCAAATTCCTGACCACAGAAAACTTCAGGTAATAAATTTTGTTTTAAGCCATGGACAAATGATACACTATTCAAATTACCCCACTGTCACAAAGACGTCTTATTTAACAATTGATTTAAAACCAGGAAACATCCTAGGATTGCACATTGGGTTGTTATGCTTCTTTAACTTTTTTAAAGACTATAGTAGTCCCAGCACTAATTTATTTTCATGATATTGATTTATTGAAGAGTACAGGACAATTGCCTTATTCTGCATTAGATATGATTGATCATTTCCTCTTGGGCCCATTTAACTTGTTTCTCTTTCCACTGTTTTCCATGTAGGGTTGATTAGAGTCACATTAAGTTATTTGACAAGAATGCTTCATAAGTATTCATATGTATTGCTGTGTACATATTGCATCACATACAGGGACAGATAATGCCAGATTGTCCCTTTCAGTTGTAATGAGTTTGATCACTTATTTAACAGGTGGTTACTGCCAGGTCTCTTCATTGTAATGTCATTTTCCTTTTTGCAATTAGTAAGAAATTTGTGTGTGATACTTTGGCATTGTGAGAATACCTTGTTACTTAGCAAGTTTTTATAAAACATTTAGCATCTATTGTGATACTTTCTTAAATTAATAGTTACCTGAGGACTGTAAAATGTTGATATTATTATTATGTAATTTTTCTATAATTATTATGTTATTCTTCTTCATAGAAGAGATTTCTTTTCTCCCTTCTTCTAACTCTCTCCATTCCTCCCTTCCTCTCTGTCTTTAAATATCACTATGGACTTACATATTTTATTTATTTCCTGTATTACAATGAGATACAGCATGTTTTTCATTTATCTTGCAATTGCCAAATTGATTTATTCTATAATATATTCAAACCAAACTGGTAATATTAATAGTGAACATACTGAGTAAAGTTTAGGGGTTATGTTTAAAGTTCTTTGCATTATTAGAATATATGCCACTAAATATACAGAATATTGAAGTCAAAGAATGGTGTTCAAAACTTGCTTGAAATAATTTGTAATTCTTTTTTTTAATCAATTTGACATACAACAAGGTTCATTTTTTCCTGTTATGGTAAATATTAGGATTTGGCTTTTCTGCTTTACTGGATATAATGTTATTTTCAAATATAAAAAAATATATAAATATATTTCAAAAGTGAGAACCACATAGAAACTACCTTCTGGATACCCTCCTCCTCATTCATACCTCTATACTAGTTATTTTTATTAGTTTTTTTTTTAATCGTGTTTTTTATGTTTCATTAGTTTCTGGTTGTCCTTCCTGTATTTTATTTCATTTGAAAATATAAGTATTGCAAATGTCCTTCTTTCTTTCTTTTTTTATTAATTTATTTTTGATACAGAAGTTTCTCCTTTTTTCCCCATTGACATCCTCCTCCCCATCTTTCCAACCCCATTTCCAGCTTTGTTGTCCGTGTCCATCAGTTATGCGTACATGCATATAAGTTCTGTGGTTTATCTCTTCCCTCCCCCCTCACCCCTCTTCTGAGGGTTGTCAGTCTGTACCCTACCTTCATGTCTCTGGGTCTGCCCTGTTCCTCAGACTGTTATGTTCATTATATTCTACTAATAAGTGAGATTATGTCATATTTGTCTTTCTCTGCTTGGCTTGTTTCGCTTAGGATAACACTCTACAGGCCATTTTTGTTTAGTGTGGTTATATTTTTCTTCCTATTTCTTCTACTAAGTACAGCATTCCTTTTAACATTTCTTGCAGTGCTTGTTTGGTACTAATGCATTCCCTTAGCCTTTTTTTTTTTTGGTCTGGGAAGCTCTTTATTTGACCTTCTATTTTGAATGATAGCCTTGCTGGGTAGAGTTGTCTTGGATTCAGATCCTTGTTTTTCATGACCTTGATTACTTCATGCCATTTTTTTCTGGCCTGTAGTGTTTCTGTTGAGAAGTCAGGTGAGAGCCTTATGGGGTTCTTTTGTAGGTAACCTGTTGCTTATCTCTTGCTGTCTTTAGGATTCTCTCTTTGTCTTTAATTTTTGACATTTTAATTACTATGTATCTTAGTGTGGGCCTGTTTGGGTTATTCTTACTTGGGGCTCACTGTGCTTCTTGAACTTGAATGCCTTCTTCCTTCACCAAATTAGGAAAGTTTTCTGTTACTATTTCATCAAATATATTCTCTAACCCTTGCCCATTTTATTCTACTTTGGGGACTTCTTTGATGCGAATATTATTACATTTCCAGTTGTCTCACAGTTCTCTTAAGCTGTCTTTGTGTTTTTAATTTTTTTTTTTTTGGTTTTCTGATTGGATGATTTTTTTTTACCCTGTCTTCTAATTCACTAATCCAGTCCTCAGCTTCCTCTGCTCTGCTCTTTAGTCCTTCCTATGTGTTCTTTATTTCTGCTACGTCATTCTTCATTTCTTCTTGGTGGCTTTTCATTTCCAATTGGTTGATTTTCAATGTTTCTATGTCTGTACTCATGGTGCTGATGTCCCTAATCACGCTGTTGAGCTTCCTTAAGATCATTGCTCTGAATTCTACCTCTGTTAACTTGCTTAACTGCATTTCATTTATCTCATTTTCGATAGATTGCTCTTATTCTTTCATTTGAAATTTCTTCCTTTGTTTCACCATTTTGGCTATCTCAGTGGGTTTTGTAGCCTGCCAAATTTTCTCTGTGGGTGTTGGTGTTCTGCTATTTGTGGCTCCCTTTACTGGGTTTGGATGAGCTTGGGAGGACCCATGTTAAACACCACTGTCAGGTCTTTCTTTCCTGGGTAGAGTTGCAAGCCCAGGAAAGGTTCAGTTATCCTCTAGCTTTTTCCTTGAGGCTTTTAATCTCAGTTACTTGAAGAGCCTTGGTGTTCAACATAAGGGAATTTCCTGAGGGTGGAGCAGATGCTGGTTGTTAGTGAGCTTCAATTTGCTTTTCAGTGGCCCATCTGAGTGGGCTTGAATCTTTGAGGGAGGGGCCACCACCTCTCCCCAGTGTCCTGGGAAGGAGTAAGATGGCCACTCTCCCATGTGGCCGCAAGTCAGCAAAACCTCTGGGCACCCTCCAAATCCTGAGTGTCCCCACACAGTTTCAGTCCAGTCCACCCTCCCTCCACTAGAGCCCAAGGTGAGTGGCTGTGGCTATTTTAGTGCTCTGTTCCCACTCTGCACTGTGGCACCGACTTGGGAGTTTACCCCTGAGGATGCTGCTCACAGGTAAGACTGCTCCTGTCCTGGGCTCCCAGCCCCCTTCTTGTGCCTCTGCAATTTTACTAGGATCAGTTCAGTGTCCTTGGTCATATGGCCCTCACAAGCTGTTTTTCTGTTGCTTTTTCCTGATGATTTGTTTGTATTTTAGCATTAATTCCAGTTTGGTCCTAGGAGATGGTCTATGTAGCTTCCATTTACTCCACTGCCATTTTGGAATTTTCTTAAATAATGATCCACAAGGAGCTGGGCAGTGTTAGTTGGAAGTCCCCCAAATCCTCTGCTCACTGTGGTCCACTCAGCTATTTCCACAGCGGTGGCAATCTGAGCCAGAACAGGGACAGCTCCGGGTTCCCAGGATCAAAGCTGTGGCTGTGACAGCAGCTCGGTCATGTCCTTCTTACATACAGAAATATTTTTCTTTCATACACAAAACATAGTAGACTATATAGACTATTCTATACCTTAATTTTTAAATATAATATGCCTTAAAATGATTCCAATCAATTCATAGTTTTTCCTTATTCTTTCTTTATGGCTGCATAGCACTCCAATCTGTGGATCGTTTATTCAACTACTTTATATCAACAAACATGCATTGTTTTCAACCTTTGATTATTACAAATAACACATGACTAATAAACTTATGTATATATTGTTTTATTCTTGTGAAAGTGTATCTACAGTATTGTTTAGTAAAAGAGTATGTACAAATTTAATTTTGTTAGATATTGCCAAATTCTCTATCAAAAGTTCTGTGTCATTTTGCACTTTCTACAATTAACACATAAGAACACATGTCTCTGCACAACCTTACAACAAGGTGTTTTGTAAAGCATTTAATTTTATCAATTTAATAACTATAAAATATATTAAAGTGATAGTAATTTTTACTTCTATTAGGTGAATTGAAGTATATTTTTATATAGCTAAGGGACATTTCACTTTCTTTTCCTATAGTTCCTCTTTCATACTTTTCTCATTTCTCTATTAGGCTTTTCGTATTTTTCCACTCAGTTTTAAAAATTTTAGTTATTTATTTATATTTCAAATTTCATCTTATTGTGGTAACAGCACAACATGAGATCTAACCTTTTAACAATTTTTTTTCTAATTTATTTTATTTTTAATTTTATTTTTGTTATGGAACATTCTCCTTTTTTTACCTCATTGACACTCTCCTCCCTATCCCACCCGCCCCAGGCATGGCTTTGTTGTCTATGTCCATTGGTTATGCATACATGCATATAAGTTCTGTGGTTTATCTTTTCCCTCCCCTACATCCCCTCTTCTGAGGATTGTCAGTCTGTACCCTACTTCCATGTTTCTGGGTCTACCCTATTCCTCAGACTGTTATGTTCATTATATTCCACAAATAAGTGAGATCATGTGGTACTTGTCTTTCTCTGTTTCCTTGGTTTCACTTAGGATAATACTTTCCAGGTCCCTCCATATAATCTCAAAGGATAAGAGATCTTTCTTTCTTACAGCTGCATAGTACTCGATTGTGTATATGTACCACTGCTTTTTTATCCATTCATCTACTGATGGACACTTGGGCTGTTTCCAGATCTTAGCTATTGTAAATAGTGCTGCTATGAACAAGGAGGTACATATATATTCCTAGAAGTGGGACTACTGGGTCAAATGGCAGTTCAATTTTTAATTTTTTGAGGTAACACCATATGGTTTGCCCTAGTGGCTGCACCAGTCTGCATTCCCACCAGCAGTGTACTAGAGTCCCCTTTTCTCCACACCCTCACCAACACTTGTTTGATGATTTATTGATGGAGATGATTATGACAGTTGTGAGGTGATACCTCATTGTAGTTTTAATTTGAATCTCTCTGATGATTGGTGATGCTAAGCATTTCTTCCTATGTCTCTTGGCCATTTGTATGTCCTGTTTGGAGAGGTGTCTATTCAGCTCCTCTGCTCATTTTTAAATTGGGTTCTTTGTCTTCCGTTTGTTGAGTTGTATGAGTACTCTATAATTTTGGAAATTAACCCCTTTCTTGATGTATCATTGGCAATTATGCTCTCCCATACAGTGGGTTGCCTTTCGATTTTGATGGCTGTTTCTTTTGCTGTGCAGAAGCATTTTAGTTTGATGTAGTCCCATGTGTTCATTTTTTCCTTTGTTTCTGTTGCCTTAGGTGATGTATCAGAGTAAATTCTGCTGTGTATGATGTCCGAATTTTTTTTTTGCCTACATTTTCTTCTACGATTTTTATGGATTCATGGGTCACATTTAAGTCTTTTATCCATTTTGAGTTTATTTTTGTGTATGGTGTAAGTTGATGGTCTAGTTTCATTTTTTTGCATGTAGATGTCCAATTTTTCCAACACTATTTATTAAAAAAGCTGTCTTTACTCCATTGTATGCTCTTGCCTTCTTTGTCAAATATTAATTGAGCAGATGGTTTTGGGTCCATTTCTGGGTTCTCTATTCTGTTCCACTTGTTTATATGCCTGTTCTTATGCCAGTACCAGGATGTTTTGATTAGAGTAGCTTTGTACTATAACCTGATATCTGGTATTGTGATCCCACCTACTTTGTCCTTCTTTTTCAAGATTGCTGTGACTATTCACGGTCTTTTTTGGTTCCATATGAATTCTTGAAGTATTTGTTCTAGTTCTGTGAAGTACGTCATTGGTATTTTGATGAGAATTGCATTGAATCTATAGATTGCTTTGGGTAGTATGGACATTTTAATGATGTTGATTCTTCCGATCCATGATCAAGGTATGTGCTTCCACTATTTTATATCTTCCTCTATTTCTTTTTTCAATGTCCTGTAGTTTTCTGAAAATAGGTCCTTTACTTCTTTGGTTAAGTTTATTCCTAGGTATCTCAATTTTTTTGCTGCAATGGTAAATGGGATTGTTTTTTCAGTTTCTCGTTTTGTGAGTTCATCATTGGTGTATAAATATGCTGTCAATTTCTTGACATTAAGTTTGTATCCTGCTACTTTGCCAAATTCATTTATTAAGTCTATTAAATTTTTGATGGATACTGTAGGGTTTTCTATATATATCATGTCATCTGCAAATAATGACAGTTTCACTTCCTCCTTTCCAATTTGGATCGTTTTATTTTTTCTTCATGTCTGATTGCTGTGGCTAAGATTTCCAGTACTATGTTAAATAAGAGTGGTGAAAGTAGGCATCCTTGTCTTGTTCCTGTTCTTAAGGGAAATGCTTTTGGTTTCTTCCCATTGCATATGATGTTGGCTGTAGGACTTTCATTTATGGCCTTTATTATATTGAGATATGATCCCTCTAATCCCAGAATGCTGAGAGTTTTTATCAGAAATGGGTGCTGGATTTTGTCAAATGGTTTTTTTTTTTTTTTTTTTTTTTATCCTCACCCGAGGACATTTTTCCACTTTTTGTACAGATAGAGTGGGAGGGAGAGAGAGGAACAGAGAGAGAGAGAAACATCGACGTGAAAGGAACACATCGAGCGGCCGCCACCCGCACAACCAACCAGGGCCGGGGACAAACTGCAACCGAGGCACGCGCCCTTAGCGGGAACCGAACCCGGGTCTCTCTGGACCGCAGGCCGACGCTCTAACCGCTGAACCAAACCGGCCAGGGCTGTCAAATGCTTTTTTTAGCATCTATTAATAAGATCATGTGGTTTTTATCTTTCATTTTGTTTATGTGGTGTATCACATTTATTGATTTGCGAATATTGTACCAGCCTTGCATCCCTGAGATGAATCCTACTTGGTCATGGTGAAAAATTTTTTTGATTTATTGCTGGATTCAATTTGTTAGTATTTTGTTCCAGACTTTGGTGTCTATGTTCATCAGGGATATTGTCCTGTAGTTTTCTTTTTTTGTAGTGTCTTTTTCTAGTTTTGGAATTAGAATTATGCTTATCTTATAAAACAAGTTTTGAAGTCTTCCTTCTTCTTTACTTTTTTGAAATAGTTGGAGGAGAATGGGTGTTAGTTCTTATTTGAATCTTCGGTAACATTTCCCCTTGAATTCGTCCGGGCCTGGGCTATTGTTAACTGGGAGAGTCTTGATTACCTCTTCAATTTTCTTAGTTGTTATTGGTCTGCTCAACTTTTCTATCTCTTATCGGTCCCGTTTTGGGTGACTGTGTGTTTCTAGAAATATGTCTATTTTGCTTAGATTGTCGAATTTGTCACCATATAATTGTTCATAGTAGTTGTTAACGATCTTTTGTATTTCTGTGGTGTGAGTTGTTACTTCTCCTCTTTCATTTCTGATTTTGTGTGTTTGGGTTCTCTTTGTTTCTTGGTGAGTCTAGTGAAGGGTCCATTAATCTTGTTTATCTTTTGAAAAACCCGCTCTTTGTTTTATTGATCTGTTGAATTGCTTTTTGGTCTCTATGTCATTTATTTTCGCTCTGATTTTCACTATTTCCTTCCTCATATACATTGTTCAATACCATGCCATATAGCCTCCATGTGTTCAAATGTCTTTGCATGTTTGTGTTGTAATTGATTTCTAGTTTGATGCCATTGTGATCTGAGAAGATGCTTGATATAATTTCAGTCTTCCTGAGCTTGTAGAGATTGGGTTTCTTTTCTATTTGTATAAATCTTCCACCTTTTAACAAAATTTTACAGGTTTAATACATTATTGTTAACTATAGGTATGATGTCTTATGGCAGATCTCTAGAGCTTATTCATCTTGTTTAACTAAAATTGTATACCTATTGATTAACAACTTTTCAATTCCCCCTCTCCCCAGCCCATACCAACTATCATTTCACTCTTTCATTTTATGAATTTGCCTCGTTTAGATACCACCTATAAGTGGAGTCATGTAATATTTATCTTTATGTAACTGCCTTATTTTATTTAACATAGTGTCCTCAAGCCTCATCCACATTGTCACATATTGCCAAATTTCCTTCTTTAAAAAAGCCAAATAACATTCTACTGTATGTATTCTACATTCTACTGAAAAGGCAGAAAACAAGTTTTCTTTTTGTTATCATTTATTTTATGAAGAGTACCTGGCAATTAAATCCTAAGATTTTTGGCTCATGTGACTCAAACTCTCCTCTGTTCCAACAGAACAGCAGGACCAGATAAGGCACCAAGAGTACACTCTTGTACCCCTTCCCCCACCATTGTTATAACAGCTTTAGACTGGTTAGCAAGAATTCCTCCTCCTCATCCCCACCCACTTCCTCTTCAGACAGGCCTCTCCCTTTAGAACTCTTTATAACCTTTCCTAAGCTTATTTTACAGACATGGGAAAGATAATAATAAAGGCCCCTCCTCAATGCATCTGCCGGATTGTCTCCTGAAGAAGAAACAAACGGCAAGTCCTCAAAGCAACCCCCGTCCCTGGCATCTTCAACTTCAACATGATACCGTCCCTGCCCCAAATTTTCCTTTACTCTCTAAAGCCCCCAATAAAAGAGCAACTCTCTTTTTCCTGCCTTCATCTTTCCACTAAATGCATGAGTCCTTTCCCTGACTATGGGGAAAGTAGTAAACTAACTCCTTTTTCTGCCCTGTTCTCTCCGTTGTGAACTCTTTTACAAGCCCACATCTCTAGCCAAAACCCTAACATATACCATATATATATTTTTTTTGTCCATTCACATTTCTTTGGAGAAATGCGTACTCAATTATTTGGCTCATTTTGATTGGATTATTGATTTTTTTTTTCCCAGAGGGGTTCAGGGCGCTCCTTATATAGTTTGAATATTAACTCTTTATCTGATATATAGTTTGTAAATATTTTCTACCATTCTGTAGGTTGCTTTTTTACTCTGCTGATTATTTCCTTGCTGTGAATAAACATTTTGGTTTGATGTGATTTCATTTGTTATTTTTGGATTTTTTTTTGGCCTGTGTTTTTGGTGTCATGTCTATGAAATCATTGCCAAGATCAGTGTCATAAAGCTTTTCACCTATGTTTTTTTCTCAGACTTTTACCGTTTTGTATTTTATGTTTAAGATGTTTAAGTTTTTAATCCATTTTGAGTTGATTTTAGTGTATGGTGTAAGATAAATGTTCAATTTTATTCTTTTACATGTGGATATCTGGTTTTCCCAATATTCTTTGATGAAGAGATGATCTTTTCTCCTTGTGTATTCTTGGCACCCATGTCAAAGATCAGAATACTGTAGTTGTCTAAACTTTTTCTGGGCTCTTTATTCTATTCTGCTGGTCAATATGTCTGGCTTTATACCAATACCATAGATACTCTTTTGATTACTGTAGCTTTATCATATTTTGAAATCAGGAGGCATGATGCCTCCATCTTTATTCTTTCTCAAGACTGATTTGGCTACTCATTGTCTTTTGTGGTTCCAAATGAATTCTAGAATTTTTTCTGTTTCTATAAAAATGCCATTGGAATTTTGATAGGTGTTACATTAAGTCTTTAAGTCACTTTGTGTAGTAAGGACATTATAATAATAGTCATACTTCCATTTCATGAACATAAGATATCTTTCAATTGTGTCTTGTTTAATATTTTAATCAATGCTTTATAGCTTTTAGTATATAAGTCTTTTATCTCTTTAAGTTTATTTCTTAGTACTTAATATTTTTGGTGCTATTGTAAATTAATTAATTTCCTAATTTTCTTTCCAGACAGTTCATTGGTATACAGAGATGCAACTGATTTTTGTATGCCGATTTTGTATCCTGCACTTTACTGAACTAATTTACTAGATATAATGCTTTTTTTATGGAGTCTTTAAGGTTTTCGTTACATAAGGTCATGTAATTTGCCAACAGGAGCAATGTTACCTCTTTCTTTCTGATTTGGACTCCTTTTATTTCTTTTACTTTCCTAATTGCTCTGGCTAGGACTACCAATGCTATGAACAGAATAGAAGTAGTGAGAATAAGCATCTTTGCTTTATTCCCAATTTTTAATGTTTTTTGTGGATGAAAAGGGGCCACATGCTAACCTGACAAGCTCAGGGAAGGCCTCTGTGGCAGCTTTGCAAACTCAAAGACCTAAAATAACCACAAAGGATGGCCTGAAATTAAAACTTTTCAACTAGCCTGGCCAGTGTGGTTCAGTGGTTGAGAATCAACCTATTTACCAAGAGGTGCCAGTTTGATTTCTTGACAGGGCACATTCCCAGGTTGTGGGCCAAATCCCTAGGGGTGCATGCAAGACGTGGCCAATTGATGTTCTTTCTCATCAATGTTTCTATATCTCTCTCCCTCTTTCTTCCCCCACTATCTAAAATCATTAAAGAACAAAAAAATTAATATATTTTAACTAAAAGCAGTTTATAGAGGTATTCATGTCCTAGGCTGGCATCTTCCCTGACAAAGGTCAGTCTTTACCTTAACTGAGCTTGTCTGTCTTTTTGCATTTATGATAACATGTATTTGGAATGTCAAAGTAAATTTTCCCCCAGAACCCTCAAAGCACAGGCACCACTCTGAGGAGACCACAGGTCCCTTCATTGTTATTGAGTTAATTGTTGACTGTTAACTATCTCATACCCACTAATGCAAAAGATATATGTGTCTATCATTTTACTTTTCATCCAGTTGAAGAGGTTTTCCCACTTTCTCCCGCCTCCCTAATCTATCAGCAGTGGATTTTAGTAACCCATTTGTGTCTTCTCCTTTGACTATAATATATAAAGTAAGGTGCAAAACTGCCATTCTCTGAAGCATTACCTCAATCTGTTGAGGTTTTGCTTTGCAGCAATTGTTGACAGTTTGAGCTCAACTGAACTCACAAAAATTCTTCACAGGTGTGAATGTTTCTTACATGGACACTTTATATAACTGGGAAATTAGTCCACTAAATTTATAGATTACAAATTTTTTTTTCATTTCACTTTGTCATTTTTAAACTTTACTCATTGTTTATAAGCACATTTTACTTTCATTTTTATATAGTAAAATTGATCAATCTTTTCTTTTGTTCTTCTTGATTTTAAGTCATAGTTAGAAAATTCCCTACTCCTATATCATGAAGTAATTTACTCATACTTTATTTTAGTACCTAAATGTTTATTCATGTATTTTGTTTTTTTAAATTACATTTTTTATATTTATCCTCAAACTTTAAATCTAAGTGCACTTACTTTTAATTCCTATCTGATTTTCTATATTTAGTTAAGTTTCCAGAAGCAGACCCAAAATCGAGGATTTGTGTAAATGTAATTTTAAAAAATACTGCTTCCAGAGGAACTAAAAAGAAAATAAGGGAATCAGGACAGAGAAGGGGAGAAGTAAAACCATTGTGCAGTTTTAGGCAAGATCCCACAGAGGGTTGATTCAGCCTGATTTCTCAGGGGATCTCTGTTACGTAAGTTTGTTTCTAAGTTGTCCTGACCTGAGACAAGAAAGCTGAGATTTGACATTGCCATATCCATCAGTCACTGGCTAAAGGGTATTCCAGGAAAAGAGGGAAGTCACTAGAAGAGTCGTAGATTTAGTCTTTGGAGAAAAGCACACACAACTAGGAGGGGGGTGTATAAAAAATAAGAAGTACCCACAGAGATCTGAGTGGGTGCTAATGATGCTTTTGCCACATCTGGAAAAACCTAAAAAGGAGAATGCTGTGGGTGGGGCATGACTGGTGGTGGGAGAAAAAAATGAGAATAGAACCCTCCAAAAAGAATCACGTCTTGTCTCTGCAGTCCTGTTATTGCTACATATCCAGAGCTCACAGAACAAACCGTTGTTTAATTATTTCTACTTGTAGTGAAACCCTAGTTTTGTCAAAAGCTATATTTAGAAAGAAACTTCCAACTTCTCATTGATGATATTGAACTACCTTGGATAAGCAATTTGCATCTTTTACTTCCCAATAATAAGTGATCTGCAGGAAAGCCTATCTGCATATTCTTTCCCAAGAGCCCACAAGGACTGATTGTTTAAATATATAAGAGATGATGTCATATATGAGAAGCTATGAATTCCTCAAAGCAGATTTTAGGGATATAGGTACCTCCTTAGACCTGATCACCATTTATTACCATAGTCTTTCATTGCATGTGTAAGAGCACAGAACATCCCCTGCCTATATTCTATCTGGAACTCTGAGGACAGATAACTGACCCTGACTGGGAGTCTCTGCCACCTGGAGGACCCTATAAGCATACACCTACATTCTCAGTTGGGTAGACACATGGTGTCTCTTCTATGAACATTTGAAGCTCCTTGAAAAAATGAGTTTCTCTGGCACCTTCTGTTCTTACATCTTCTCATTCCAATTTCATTTAGTGTTTAAGAAACTAGGCATTGGAGTCAAATACTAGAAAATCAGCTTAGTAGTATTTTTAGATACAGGAGTTAAGACAAGTTTCTAAATGACCTCAATGTCTGTTTAATGGGAAAGAGAAATAAACCCAGCTAGTGTGGCTCAGTGGTTGAACATTGACCCATGCACCAAGATGTCAATGATTTGATTGCCAGTCAGGGCACATGCCCAGGTTGTGGTCACAGTGCCTGTAGCAGGGCATACAGGAGGCAACTAATCAGTATTCTCTCTCATTGATGTTTCTATCTCTTTCTCTCTCTCTCTAAAAAAAGTCATTAAAGAAAAAAAAGAGATAAGTGACAACTGCATTGCACAATTAGTGTAATAATCAAATAAAACAAATATATAGAGAGACCTGAACTTGGAAGAGAGTGCAAGAATGCACCCAGCCAAGTTGTGCCCCAAGAGGATGTGGTGGGCTCCAGAGAAAATTTAGTCATCAGTAAGAAAAGGGAGTCAGCAACTATGCAAATATCACTGCTATAGCCGTTTTCTTTCTAGTGTGTTTTGGTTTTACCTGGGCATTAAACTGGAGGGCTACAACCCAAGGCTCATCAAGTAATTCAAACTAATAGCCTCCAGGAAAAAGCTAGAGGATAACTGAATCTTTCCTGGGCTTGAAAATCTACTGAGGAAAGTAAGACTTGACAGTGGTGTTTAACGTGGGTCCAACTACACTCATCCAAACCCAGTAGGACAGCCACAACCAGAGGAACTCCAACACCAATAGGGAAAATTTGGCAGGCTCAAAAACTTACTAAGATAGCCAAAATGGTAAAAAAAGACATAAATACCAAATGAAAAAACAAAATAATTCGACAGAAGGTGAAATAAATGAAAGGGAATTGAGTAAGATATCAGAGGGAGAGTTCAGAGAAATAATTATGAGGAAGCTCAAGAGCATGAGTAAAGATATAGAAGCAATGAAAACTAACCAAATGGAAATGAAGAATGACATAGCATCAATAAAGAACACATTGGAAGGCATAACCAGTAGAGTAGAGGAGGCTGAGGATCAGATTAATGAATTAGAAGACAGGGTAGAAAAAATTGCCCAATCAGAGAACCAAAAAGAAAAAAAAGAAAGAAAAAAACAGGAAGACAGCCAAAGAGAACTGTGGGAAACAAGAAACATGGCAATATCCACATCATTGGAGTGCCAGAAGAAGAAAATGAGCAAGGGTTAGAGAATATATTTGAAGAAATAGTGACAGAAAACTTCCCTAACTTGGTGAAGGAAAAAGGCATACAATTACAAGAAGCACAAAGATCCCCAAGTAAAAAATACCCAAAGAAGCCCATACCAAGACACATAATGATTAAAATACCAAAAATTAAGGACAAAGAGAGAATCCTAAAGGCAGCAGGAGATAAGCAACAGGTTACCCACAGAGGAAAACCCATAGGCTATCAGCTGACTTCTCAGCAGAAACATTACAGGACAGAAGGGAATGGCATAAAGTAATCAAGGTCATGAAAAACAAGGATCTGAATCCAAGACTCCCCTATCCAGCAAGGCTATCACTCAAAATAGAAGGTGAAATAAAAACCTTCCAAGACAAAAAAAAAAAAAAGAAACAACAAACAAACAAAAAAAACTAAGGGAACATATTAGCACCAAACCAGAAACTCAAGAAATGTTAAAAATAATGCTGCAGGGTTAGAAGATGGTTATAGGCAGGACAGGAGTGTGGGTGAGTGTGAGAGAGAATGTGAGTGAATGTGAGCATGCAAGACCAACCTTGAACAGTGCAGAGAGCCTGGGCAGAAGGTCCCTGTGCTATGGATAGAAGCAGAAGGCTACGTGGTAAGTGACAAGCCAATGAAATTTCCCCAGTGTGTCCCGGAGGCCCCACAATTTTAGACTATTCCAGGTCTTCCCTGGGAGGAGGAAATGCGGAGCAGTTGGGGCCCAGCAACCTGAATCTATTAGAGTGCCCTACACCATCCATTCAGTGAACTCAGCTGTGTTGGTATGGTCAGTACACAGTAGGTGCCTACAGCAGTAGCCGAATTCAGCTGGGAGCAAGAGCCCCATTCCCAACAGCAGCAGTGGCTCGCCCAGGCCTATGGTGGGGATGCTGCAACCTACAGGCTCCAGGACCATGGCAGTGGCAGGTTCCAGATTCCAAACCTGTGGCAGTGCACAGCCATCCCAAAACCCAGGACCATGGTGACGGGTGGGCAAGACCAGGCCCCAGGCTCCAGGCCTACAGCAGTGAATCACCAAAGACTGATCAAGAACAATGCTTCACAACAAATTCGACGATCTAAGTGAAATGGAAAAATTTCTAGAAACACATAGTCTCCCAACACTGGACCGGGAAGAGATAAAAATTTGAACAAACATAACAACAGAAGAAATTGAGGATGTACTCAAGACTCTCCCAGCAAACAAAAGCCCAGAAATGGATGGCTTCATGAGGGAGTTTTACCGAACATTCAAAAAAGAACTAACACCCTTTCTCCTCAAACTATTTCAATGACATTCAAGATGAAGAGAGACTTCCAAACTCGTTTTATAAGGCCAGGACAATTCTAATTCCAAAACCAGAAAAAAACATTACAAAGAAAGAAAACTGTAGGTCAATATTCCTGATGAGCAAAGACACCAAAATCCTGAACAAAATACTAGCAAATCACATCCAGCAACACATCAAAAAAATATTCACCATGACCAAGCGGGATTCATCCCAGGGATGCAAGGCTGGTACAATATTTGCAAAACAATAAACGTGATACAACACATAAATAAAATGAGGAATAAAAACCACATGATAATATCAATAGAAGCTGAAAAAGCCTTCGACAAAATCCAGCATCCATTTCTGATAAAAAACGCTCAGCAGTGTGGGAATAGGGGGATCATATCTAGAAATAATAAAGGCCATATATGAAAGACCTACAGCCAACATCATACTGAATGGGCAAAAAATAAAAGCATTTTCCTTAAGAACAGGAACAAGACAAGGATGCCCACTTTCGCCACTCCTATTTAACATAGTACTGGAAGTCTTAGCCACAGCAATCAGACAGGAAGAAAAAATAAAAGAGATCCAAATTGGAAAGGAGGAAGTGAAATTGTCATTATTTGCAGATGACATGATACTGTACATAGAAAACCCCAAAGACTCCATCAAAAATTTACCAGACTTAATAAATGAATTTGGCCAAGTAGCAGAATACAAAATTAACGTCAAGAAATCGATAGCATTCTTATACACCAAGGATGAACTCACAGAAAGAGAAACTAAGAAAACAATCCCATTTACCATTGCGGCAAAAAAATTAAGATACCTAGTACTAAACCTAACCAAAGCAATAAAGGACCTATTCGCAGAAAACTACAGGTCATTGAAAAAAGAAATAGAGGAAGATATAAAAAAGTGGAAGCACATAACCTGTTCATGGATTGGGAGAATTAATATCATTAAAATGTCCATATTATCCAAAGCAATATATAGATTCAATGCAATCCCCATCAAAATACCAACGGCATACTTCACAGAATTAGAACAATTACTTCAAAAGTTCATATGGAACCAAAAAAGGCCTCGAATAGCCACAGCAATCTTAAAAAGGAAGAACAAAGTTGAAGGGATCACAAAACCAGACTTCAGGTTATACTACAAAGCAACTGTAATCAGAACAGCCTGGTACTGGCACAAGAACAGGTACATAGACCAGTGGAACAGAACAGAGAACCCAGAAATGGACCCAAGGAAATATGCTCAATTAATATTTGACACAGGTGGCAAAAGCATACAGTGGACTAAGGACAGCCTCCTTAATAAATAGTGCTGGGAAATTGGACAGCTACTTGCAGAAAAATGAAACTAGACCATCAACTTACACCCTACATGAGAATAAACTCAAAATGGATAAAAGACTTAAATGTAACTCATGAATCCATAAAAATCCTAGAAGAGACTGTGGGCAACAAAATTTCAGACATCATACGCAGCAGAATTTTTACTGACACGTCACCTAAGGCAGTAGAAACAAAGAAAATAAACACGTGGGACTACATCAAACTCAAAAGCTTCTGCACAGCGAAAGATACAATCATCAAAACGGAAAGGCTACCCACTGTATGGGAGAGCATAATTGCCAATGATATATCAGATAAGGGGTTAATTTCCAATACATATAGAGTGCTCATACAACTCCACAAAAGGAAGACAAGAAATCCAATTAAAAAATGGGCAGAGGATCTAAATAGACACCTCTTCAAACAGGACATACAAATGGCTAAAAAACATATGAAGAAATGCTCATCATCTCTAATCATCAGAGAGATACAAATTAAAACAACAATGAGGTATCACCTCACACCTGTCAGAATGGCCGCCATCAACAAATCATCAAACAACAAGTGTTGGCGAGGGTGTGGAGAAAGAGGGACTCTAGTACACTGCTGGTGGGAATGCAGACTGGTGCAGCCACTATGGAAAACAATATGGTGTTAACTCAAAAACTTAAAAATTGATCTTCCATTTGACCCAGCGATCCCACTTCTAGGAATATACCCTAAGAAGCATAAAACACCAATCAGAAAGAATATATGTACCCCCATGTTTGTAGCAGCACTATTTACAATCGCTAAAATCTGGAAACAACCCAAGTGTCCTTCAGTAGACGAATGGATAAAAAAGCAGTGGTACATATACACAATGGAGTACTACACAGCAGTAAGAAAGAAAGATCTCTTATTGTTTGAGACTACATGGAGGGACCTTGAACGTATCATCCTAAGTGAAACAAGCCAAACAGAGAAAGGCAAGTTTCATATGATCTCACTCATTTGTGTAATATAATGAACATAACAGTTTGAGGAATGGGGTAGTCCCATAGACGCGGAAGCGGAATACAGACTGACAATCACCAAAAGTGGGGGGAGGTTGGGGGGGTGAATCACAGAACTTTTATGTATGTATGCATGAACAGTGGACATGGACAACAATCTAGGAAAAGGGCAGGGTGGGAGGGGGAGGGGGGAATAGTGAGGGAAAAAGGAGAAACATCTGTAACAAAAATTAATTAATAAGAAAAAAAAAAAGAAAAAAAAATCACCTTAAATGTAAATGGATTGAATGCTCCCGTAAAAAGACACAGAGTAGCTGATTGGATAAGAAAGCATGACACATCTATATGTTGTTTACAAGAGACCCACCTCACAACAAAAGACTCACATAGATTTAACGTGAAGGGATGGAAAATAATCTTCCAAGGAAACGGAAAGGAAAAAAAAGCTGGGGTAGCAATACTCATATGTGATAAAATAGACTTCCAAATGAAGGCCATAACTAGAGACAAAGAAGGCCACTACATAATATTGAAAGAATCTATCCAACAGGAAAATATAACCTTGGTAAACATATACGCACCCAATACAGGAGCACCAAAATATATTTAAAAACTTCTGGCGGATGTCAAAGGATAAATCGATAGCAATACAATCATAGCAGGGGACTTCAACACCCCGTGGACATCATTGGATAGATCCTCTAGACAAAAAATTAGCAAGGAAACAGAAATTCTAAATGAAGCACTAGACCAAATGGATTTAATAGATATCTACAGAGAATTACACCCCAAAACTACAGAATTCACATTCTTCTCAAGGGCACATGGCACATTCTCAAAGATAGACCACATGTTAGGGCACAAACTAAGTCTCTACAAGTTCAAGAAGATTGAAATCATATCAAGCATCTTCTCAGATCACAATGGCATGAAACTAGAAATCAATTGCAAGAAGAAAATACAAAGTCATTTGAGCACATGGAAGCTAAATAGCATGTTATTAAACAATGAATGGGTCACCGAGGAGATCAAGGAAGAATTCAAAAACTTTATGGAAACCAATGAAAATGAAGACACAACAATACAAAATCTATGGGATGCAGCAAAAGCAGTTCTGAGAGGGAAGTTCATAGCACTACAGGACTACCATGAAAAACATACAAAAATCTAATAGACTATCTAACTTCACAATTTAAAGAACTAAAGAGCAAACAAAAAGAAAAGCCCAGAGCAAGTAGAAGGAAGGAAATAGTAAAGATCAGAGCAGAAATAAACGACATACAGACCAAAAAAAAAAACAAAAAAACAATTCAAAGTATCAATGAAACAAAGAGCTGGTTTTTCAAAAAGATAAACAAGATTGATGGACCCTTAGCTAGACTCACCAAGAAACAAAGAGAGAGAACCCAAATACACAAAATCAGAAATGAAAGGGGAGAAGTAACAACTGACACCACAGAAATACAAAAGATCGTTAACAACTACTATAAACAATTATATGGCAACAAATTCAACAATCTAAGTGAAATGGTCAAATTACTAGAAATACACAGTCTCCCAATACTGGACCAGGAGAGATAAAAAACTTGAACAGACCAATATCAACACAAGAAATTGAAGATGTAATCAAGACTCTCCCAGCAAACAAAAGCCCAGGCCTGGATGGCTTCACGGGGAGTTTCACCGAACATTCAAAGAATACCCATTCTACTCAAACTATTTCAAAAAATTCAAGAAGAAGGAAGACTTCCAAACTCGTTTTATGAAGCCAGCATAATTCTAACACCAAAACCAGAAAAAGACACTACAAAGAAAGAAAACTACAGGCCAATATTCGTGATGAACATAGATGCCAAAATCCTGAACAAAATACTAGCAAATCGGCTCCAGCAATACACCAAAAAAATTATGCACCATGACCAAGTGGGATTCATCTCAGGGATGCAAGGGTAGTACAATATTTGCAAATCAATATATGTCATACACCACATAAATAAAATGAAGAATAAAAGCCACATGATCATATCAATAGATGCCAAAAAATCCTTAGACAATATCCAGCATCCGTATCTGATAAAAATGCTCAACAATGTGGAAATAGACGGATCATATCTAGACATAATAAAGGCCATATATGAAAGACCTACATCCAACATCATACTCAATGGACAAAAACCGAAAGCATTTTTCTTAAGAACAGGAACAAGGCAAGGATGCCCACTTTTGCCACTCTTATTTAACATAGTACTGGAAGTCTTAGTCACAGAAATCAGACAGGAAGAAAAAAATAAAAGGGATCCAAATGGGAAAGGAAGAAGTGAAACTGTCATTATTTGCAGATGACCTGATACTATTCTTAGAAAACCCCAAAGTCTCCATCAAAAATTACGCAATTTAATAAATGAATTTGGCAAAGTAGCAGAATACAAAATTAACGTCAAGATATTGATGGCATTCTTATACACCAAGTGGGAACTCACAGAAAGAGACTAAGGAAACAATCTTATTTACCACTGCAGCAAATAAGTTAAAATAACTAGGAATAAACTTAACCAAAGAAATAAAGGACCTATTCGCAGAAAACTACAGGTCATTGAAAAAAGAAATAAAAGAAGATATAAAAAAGTGGAAGCACTTACCCTGTACATGGATTAGGAGAATTAACATCGTTAAAATGTCCGTATTACCCAAAGCAATCTATAGAGTCAATGCGATCCCCATCAAAATACCAATTGCATGCTTCACAGAATTAGAACAAGTACTTCAAAAGTTGTTATGGACCCAAAAGAAGACCTCGAAGAGCCACAGCAATCTTGAAAAGGAAGAACAAAGTTGGAGGGATCACATTACCAGATTTCAGGTTATGCTACAAAGCCACCGTAACCAAAACAGCCTGGTACTGGCACAAGACCAGGCATATAGACCAGAGGAACAGAACAGAGAACCCAGAAATGGACCCAAGGCAATATGATCAATTAATATTTGACAAAGGTGGAAAGAGCATACAGTGGCGTAAAGACAGCCTCTTTAATAAATGGTGCTGGGAAAATTGGACAGCTACATGCAAAAAAATGAAACTAGTCCATCAACTTACACCCTACATGAGAATAAACTCAAAATGGATAAAAGACTTAAATGTGACTCATGAATCCATAAAAATCCTAGAAGAGACTGTGGGCAACAAAATTTCAGACATCATATGCAGCAGAATTTTTACTGATACATCACCTAAGGCAATACAAACAAAGGAGAGCCCTGGCCAGTTTGGCTCAGTGGTTAGAGCGTCGGCCTGCGGTCCGGAGAGACCCGGGTTTGGTTCCCGCTAAGGGCACGTATCTCAGTTGCAGTTTGTCCCCGGCCCTGGTTGGTTGTGCGGGTGGCAGCCACTCGATGTGTCCCTTCACGTCGATATTTCTCTCTCTCTCTCCCTTCCTCTCTCTCCCTCCCACTCTATCTGTACAAAAAATGGAAAAATATCCTCGTGTGAGGATAAAAAAAAAAAAAAAAAAGAAACAAAGGAGAAAATGAACACATGGGACTACATCAAACTCAAAAGCTTCTGCACAGCGAAAGATACAATCATCAAAACAGAAAGGCTACCCACTGTATGGGAGACCATAATTGCCAGTGATATATCAGATAATGGGTTAATTTCCAATATATATAGAATGCTCATAAAACTCCACAAAAGGAAGACAAAGAATCCAATTAAAAAATGGGCAGAGGAACTAAATAGACCCCTCTCCAAACAGGACATACAAATGGCTAATAGACATATGAAGAAATGCTTATCATCACTAATCATCAGAGAGATGCAAATTAAAACAACAATGTGGTATCACCTCACACCTGTCAGAATGGCCGCCATCAACAAATCATCAAACAACAAGTGTTGGCGAGGGTGTGTAGAAAGGGGACTCTAGTACACTGCTGGTGGGAATGCAGACTGGTGCAGCCACTATCGAAAATAATATGGTTTTACCTCAAAAATTTAAAAATTGAACTTCCATTTGACCAAGTGATCCCACTTCTAGAAATATACCCTAGAAAGGCTGAAACAACAATCAGAATGAATATACGTACCTGCATGTTTGTAGCAGCACTATTTACAATAGCTAAGATCTGGAAACCGCCCAAGTGTCATTCAGTAGACGAATGGATAAAAAAGCTGCGGTACATATACATAATGGTGTACTACGCAGCTGTAAGAAAGAAAGATTTCTTGTCCTTTGAGACTATATGGAGGGACCTGGAGAGTATCATCCTGAGTGAGGCAAGCCAAACAGAGAAGGAGAAGTACCATATGATCTCACTTATTTGTGGAATATAATAAACGTAACAGTCTGAGGAATGTGGTAGTCCCAGAGACATGGAGGTGGGGTACAGACTGACAATCCCCAGAAGAGGGGATGGTGGGGGAGAGATAAATGACAGAACTTATATGCATGTATGCATGAACAGTGGACATGGACAACAAACTGGGGACAGGGCGGGGAGGGAGGGGGGAATCAGTGGGGGAAAAAGGAGAAACATCTGTAACAAAAATTAATTAATAAAAAAGAAAATAAATAAATAAATAAAAAGCAGGAGGAGAGTTTAAGGGAGGTGTAGGATAAAAAAAAATGTAAAATTATGCTCATCATAGGGGTACCAGAAGGAGAAGAATCAGTGAAAGGAATAGAGAACTTTTTTGAAGAAATAATGGCAGAAAACTTTCTTAAACTAGTGAAGGAAAAAGTCACACAAGTCCAGAAAACACAGCGAGTCCCGAGGAAGAAGAACCCCAGAAGACCAACAGCTAGACACATCATAATAAAAATAGCAAACGTTAAAGACAAAGAAAAAAATCTTATAGGAAACAAGAGACAGTCAGAAAGTTACCTACAAGAGAGCTCCCATTAGATTGTCAGCTGATTTCTCAATAGAAATGCTGCAGGGCAGAAGGGAGTGGCATGAAGTGTACAAAGTAATGCAAGGCAAGGGTCTCAATCCAAGACTATTCTATCCAGCAAGGCTATCACTCAAAATTCAAGGAGAAATAGAGAGCTTCACAGACAAAAAACAAAAAACAAAAGCTAAAGGAATTTACCAGCACCAAAGCCGCACTGCAAGAAATGCTGAAGGAACTGTTGTAAGAAGAAGAAAAAACAGAGAGATAGAAGAACACAGGCATAAAATAAAAATGGCAACTAATAACTATCTATCAACAATAACCTTAAATGTAAATGGCTTAAATGCTCCAATCAAAAGACATAGAGTAGCTGATTGGATAAGATAGCATGACCCCTATATATGCTGTCTACAAGAAATTCACCTCGCAACAAAAGACTCGCACAGGATGAAAGTGAAGGGATGGGAAAAAATTTACCAAGCAAATGGAAATGTAAAAAAGCTGATGTAGCAATATTCATATCTGACACGATAGACTTCAAAACGAGGGCCATAATAAGAGACAAAGAAGGTCACTACATACTATTAAAATGATCAATCTGACAAGAGGATGTAACACTGGTAAACATATACACATCAAATATGGGAGCTCCAAAATATATTTAAAAACTTCTGGAGTACTTCAAGGGAGAGATCAATAGCAATACAATCTTAGTGGGTGATATTAACACCCCACTTATACCACTGGATAGATCTTTCAGACAAAACTTAAAAAAGAGATAGTCTTTAAATGACGACTTAGATCAATTGGACTTAATTGATATTTAAAGAATAATTCACCCCAAAGCTGAAGGATATTCATTCTTCTCAAGTGCACAGGGGACATTCTCAAAAATAGAACACATGTTAGGACACCAAGTAAGTATCTACAAATTCAAAAAGATTGAAATCATACCAAGCATGTTCTCAGACCACAATAGCATAAAAATAGAACTCAATTATAACAAAAACACACAAAAACATTCAAGCACTTGGAGGCTAAATAGCATGTTATTAAACAACAAATGAGTTACCAATGAGATCAAGGAAGAAATTAAAAACGTTCTGGAAACCAATGAAAATAAACACACAACACCACAAAATCTATGAGATGCAGTGAAAGCATTCCTCAGAGGGAAGTTCATAGCACTACAGGCCCTCAAGGAACAAGAAAAAATATTAATTGATTCTCTAACCCTACAACTTAAATATCTAAACAGAAAACAAAAAGAAAAAACCAGTGATCCCACTTCTAGGAATATACCCTAAGAAGCCTAAAACACCAATCAGAAATAATATATGTACCCCCATGTTTGTAGCAGCACTATTACAATCGCTAAGATCTGGAAACAGCCCAAGTGTCCCACAGTAGACGAATGGATAAAAAAAGTCTGTGGTTACATATACACAATGGAGTTACTACGCACCTGTAAGAAAGAAGATCTCTTGTCCTTTGAGACTACATGGAAGGACCTAAAGTATCATCCTAGTGAAAACAAGTCAAACAGAGAAAGACAAGTTTTATATGATCTCATTTATTTGTGTAATATAATGAACATAACAGTCTGAGGAATGGGGCAGTCCCAGAGACGCGGAAGTGGGGTACAGACTGACAATCCCCTAAAGAGGGGGGTGGTAGGGGAGAGATAAACCACAGAACTTATATGCATGTATGCATGAACAGTGGACATGGACAACAACCTGGGGAAAGGGCAGGGAGGGAGGGAGAGGGGGGAATCAGTGGGGGGAAAAGGAGAAACATCTGTAACAAAAATTAATTAATAAAAATAAATAAATAAATAAATAAATGAAAGAAAAAACCAGAGCAAGCAGAAGGAAAGAAATAGTAAAGGTCATAGCAGAAATAAATGCCATATAGATTAAAAAGCATTTCAAGAGATCAATGAAAATAAAGCTGGTTCTTTGCAAAGATAAACAAGATCGATGGACCTTTAGCCAGACTCACCAACAAACAAACAAAGAGAAACCAAATAAATAAAATCAGAAACGAAAAGGAGGATTAACAACTGACACCACAGAAATACAAAGAATCATTAATAAATACTATGAACAATTATATGCCAACAAATTGGACAATCTAGGCAAAATCAACAAATTTCTAGAAACACATAGTCTCCCAAAACTGAACCAGGAAGAGATAGAAAACTTGAACAGACCAATAACAACTTAGAAAATTGAAGATGTAATTAAGAACCTTTCAGCAAACAAAAGTCCAGGCCTGGATGGCTTCAAGAGGGAGTTTTACTGAACATTCAAAGAAGATCTAATACCCTCTCTTCTCAAACTATTCCAAAAATCCAAGAAGATGGGAGACTTCCAATCTCATTATATGCAGCCAGCATAATCTCAATTTCAAAACCAGATAAAGACACTACAAAGAAAGAAAACGATAGGCCAATAACCCTGATGAATAACAAAATATTGGCAAATCAGATCCAGAAATACATAAAAAAAAAAATTATCCACCATGGCCAAGCGGGATCCAGCCCAGGGATTCAAGGCTGGTACAATATTCTCAAATCAATAAATGTGATACACCACATAAACAAAATGAAACATTAGAACCATATGATCGTATTAATGGATGCTGAAAGAGCATTTGACAAAATCCAGCATCCATTTCTGATAAAAGCGCTCAGCAATCTGGGAATAGATGGTTCATATCTCTACATAATAAAGGCCATATATGAAAAACCTACAGCCAGTATCATACTCAATGGGCAAAAACTAAAAACATTTTCCTTAAAAATGGGTATAAGACAGGGATGTCCACTTTTGCAACTCTTATTTAACATAGTATTGGAAGTCTTAGCCAGAGCAATTAGACAGGAACAAAAAGTAAAAGGGATCCAAATTGGAAAGAAGGAAGTGAAACGGTCATTATTTGCAGATGACATAATATTGTACATAGAAAACCCTAAAGACTCCATCAAAAATCTACTAGACTTAGAAAATGAATTTGGCAAAGTAGCAGGGTACAAAATTAATGTCAAGAAATTGATGGCATTCTAATACACCAACAATGAACTCACAGAATGAGAAACTAAAAACCCCATTTACCATCGTGGAGAAAAAATTAAGATACCTGGGAATAAAATTAACGAAAGAAGTACAGGATCTCTTCACAGAAAACTACAGGTCATTGAAAAAAGAAATATAGGGAGATATCAAAAAGTGGAAACATATACCTTGTTGGTGGATTGGAAGAATTCCCATCATTAAAATGTCCATACTACCCAAAGCAATCTATAGATTCAATGCAATCCCCATCAAAATACTAACGATATACTTCATAGAACTAGAACAAATAATTCTAAAGTTTATATGAAACCAAAACAGGCCCCGAATAGCCACAACAATCTTGAAAAAGAACAAAGTAGGAGGGATCACATGACCACACATCAGGTTATACTACAAAGCCACTGTAATCAAAACAGCCTGGTACTGGCACAAGAACAGACAGAGAGATCAATGAAGCAGAATAAAACAAAACTAGAAATTGACCCAAGACAATATGCTTAATTAATACTTGACAAAAGTGGCAAGAGCATACCGTGGAGTCAAGACAACCTCTTTAATAAATGGTGTTGGAAAAATTGGACAGCTACATGCAAAAAAATGAAATTAGACCATCAACTTACACCCTACACAAGAATAAACTCAAAATGGATAAAAGACTTAAATTCGACTCCTGAATCCATAAAAATCCTAGAAGAAACTGTAGGCAACAAAATTTCAGACATCATATGCAGCATAATTTTCACAGATACATCACCTAAGGCAATAGAAACAAAGAAAAAAATGAACACATGGAACTACATCAAACTCAAAAGCTTCTGCACAGCAAAAGATACAATCATCAAAATGGAAAGGGAACCCACTATCTGGGAGAGCATAATTGCCAATGATACATCAGATAAGGGGTTGATTTCCAAAATTTAGAGAATACTCACAGAACTCAACAAAAGGAAGACAAAGAACCAAATTTAAAAATGGGTAGAGGACCTAAATAGACACCTCTCCAAAAAGGACATACAAATGGCAAGAGATATGAAAAAAATGCTCAATGTCACTAGTCATCAGAGAGATGTAAATTTAAACTACGAGTTATTACTTCACAGCTGCCAGAATGGCCACCATCAACAAATCATCAAAGAAAAAGTGTTGGTGAAAATGGGGACAAAAGGGGACTCTAGTGCACTGCTGGTGGCACTGCAGACTGCTGAAGCCACAAACTATCAAAAACAAGTTGGTGTTTCCTCAAAAATTAAAAATTGAACTGCCATTTGATTCAGTGATCCCACTTCTAGAAATATATCCTAAGAAGCCTGAGACACCAATCAAGAAAAAAAAATGTACCTCTATGTTCCTAGCAGCACTATTTCCAATAGTTAAGATCTGAAAATAGCCCAAGTGTCCATCAATAGATGAGTGGATATAAAAGCTGTGGTACATATATACAATGAAATACTATGCAGCTGTAAGAAAGAAAAATCTCTTATTTTTTGAGACAATGTGGAAGGACCTCGAGAGTATTATGCTAAGTGAAATAAGCCAATCAGAGAAAGACAAATACCACATGATCTTACCTATTTGTGGAATATAATGAACAATGTGGGCTGATGAAGGAAATAAATCCAAACATGTAGAAAGGAGTATGATTCAGACTGACAAACCTCAGAGTAGGGGGCGGGGGAGATGGATGAGATGAACCAAAGAACTCATATGCATGTATGCATAAACAATGGATATAGACAACAATGCTAGGGGGTTGGGGGGTAGGCAGGATGGGGAGGAGGGTGTCTAGGGGGTAGAAAGGAGAAATATCTGTAACAAAGATAAATTAATAAAAACTGGACAAAATAACAACAACACTTTATCCTCTTGAATTAGCTGTATCTTTCCCTTTCTTTTTAAAGCCAAGATACTTAAAAATAATATTCTATATTTTTGCTTCCCCCTTTTTAATCACTTTTTGTATATGTTCCAACCTACTTTAGCCAGGTTTCAACCTCCACAATCCACACAGAATTACTTTCCTGAAGTTACCAATGGCTTCATGATTACCAACACCATTGACTGCTTTTCAAACTTGTGTCATGGTATCAGCAATGTGAAACACTTCTAGTATTGAATCTCTCTCCTCCCTTAGCTTCTACTATACGTATATTTTTCTGTTGAGTTAGTTTCTCCATTATCCCTCCTTTATCAACTTAGATTCACTGCCTCTTCCACCCTTACACTTTCTTAATATTGGTGAATCCAAGGATTTTTCTCTCTTCTTCTACATGCTCTTTCCAAAAAGATCTCATCAACAGCAGAACACAGATTGGTAGTTTCCAGGGGCAGGGGAGCATAGAATAGAAAAACATTATTTAAGAGCACAAGATTTTATTTGGGAGTAATGGAAATGTTTTGAAACTACATAGCGGTGAATGGTGCATGTCATTGTGAATATAGTAAGTGACACTGAATTCTTCACTTTAATTGTTAATTTTATATTATATGACTTTCACCACAATACATTTTTAAAAATCGCCCTTTTCTTTTATATTTCCAAAGTTTCATTAATGGCACCATTATCCACCCATTCTTCCAAGTCAGAAATCTGGAAATAATTGAATATCTCATTTTCTTCATCAGGAACATGCTATTAATCATAGAGTCTATTGTCATGATATCCATTGACTTTCTTGCATTTTTTTCCTGCACTCCATCCAATAGCAGTGTCTTAATTTAGGCCAATAATTACTGTAATAATATCTTAACTGGATTCCTTTTCTACAAATTTTAACCCTTTAAACCACACCTTCCCTTTAACACAGAATCAAGAATTATGTAGTATAGTGATTCTCAAGTGTTAGAGTTCACCAGAATTATTTGAATGATTTGTTAAAATATAAATTGTTAGGCCCTATGCTCAGAATTTCTGATTTAGTAGGTCTGA